>NC_090267.1:319036182-319338325 GCF_040414725.1 Anabrus simplex | reverse complement strand
CTGCGGACATGATGCTGGGGTACCACTGGGATCGAACCCACTAACTTGGGTCTAGAAGGCTATCGCTGTACCTACTACCATCTGAGTCACTTAGCATGGCACACCTCCCTCAAAAACCAACTGAACAAGTCCCGATTGTTTCAAAATATGTCCGATGTGATCCGACCTGCCCATCTCATTTTCAACATTCATTTGCAACATCTTATATTATCGCAGAAATAGGGGAACCTCTCCATTTTACTCTCCTTTCCGTCTTCCTCTCTACTACTCCTCGAGCATCCCCGTGACCTAATCCAGCTCCCGTTACAGCATGATGTTCTTGATGAGGTCTATCCATCGTAATCTAAGTCTTCCTCAGCTGCTCCTTCCTCTCCTTTCATGAATAATTCCATTGTATGGTACAGCACTCTTTGTTCTCTCGTCCGTTTAGTATGTACAAACAATCTCAGTCCATATTTCTCCGACATTTCTTTCCATTTATCTTCATTTCTCACTCTCCTCGTCTTCTCTAATGGCATTCTCAATCATTTCACTTCTCCTGCATGCCTGTATTTTGCCTTTCTTAACACCCGCCTGATCTCACACCTAATACCTAATGCCTTGTTTGTCCTACATTGTTTCCATAAAGGAGTCTGTACTCCTTGGTAAAATAAACGCTCTCGATGTGTATCCTCCTTAGATATTCAATCATGAATTCTCTATCAACTCACTTTCTAAGTAATATAAATTCTTTATTTCTTCGAGATATTTGTATTCATTCTTGTAAGTCCTTATCTCCTTACACTCATATTGTTTTCCTCCACATCCGTACTCATCTCCTATTGTTTAATTTACCCACTTATTTTGCCAAGATGTTACCGGACCTCTCTCTCTCTTAGTCTTTTTCAAATACCAGACCATCAGCAACTAGCGCGTGCTTCTCTTTCTGCCGTCATGGTATAATACTATAATCATCTCTATTGTAAAGAATGAAGTGAGAGTACACTTTCTTGCTTTAGAATAATCTACATTTATATAGTAATAATAATGACAATAATTTCGGTTTTATGTCTTACTAACAACTTTACGGATACGCGGAGTTGTCAGAAATTTGTCCCGTAAGATTTGTTTTATGTAGCGATAAATCAACCGACACGAGGATGACATAAATTTGTACACCTTCATATACCACTGGACTGAGCTGGAATCGAACCCCACAACTTGCACTTAGAAGAACTGGTCTTCCACCTTCTCAACCACTAAGCCCGGCAATGAAAATGTGTGTGTTAGGACGAACACAAACACTCGATCCCAGAACCAGAAGAAATAACCAGAGGCGGCTAAAATCCCCGAAAAGGACGAAAATCAAACCCTGGGCCCTCTATATCGAAGGCCGTTACTCTGAGCCACATGACGAGTTTCACCAATACAAGTCGAGACATAGGCCTACGTCAGCCCGTAGCCTGATAGGAGATAACGAATATCTTACTGCGAAGGAAGAAGGGAGATAATCCCCCGCCCACCTCGGAAGAACTCGCTGCCTCGTCCCAAAACTCGTGTCAACGTCGGAGACGTCCCAGAAGTTGACCTTAGCTCACAGAAAACGTGTGAGGTAAGTGAACTTCTGTACCTGAAAGTTCGGCTTGTTGATGAAGCTCACTATCTCCTTCGCAAGGAACGTTATGGGATCATTGACTTATAAGTGGTGAGGACGGACCGCACAGGGAACGATTTTTCACATCACAGCACAGTACAGTACAGCACAGCCACTGCCTTCGTGATATATAGGTCGTACTGTAGCTTTGATGACGTCACGCTTTGGTGGGACTTGGAGGCGATACGCATCTGCTCCGCTTGAATAATACACTCGTTTAAATTACTTAAGAAACTGTTAACACCTTACAAAACCAAAACCTAATCATAAAATTTGTTAGTTCTGACATACAATGCATATCCTTCCTCGTAACGATCTATTTCTCGCGTACATCCGTTCGTTTCCGTGAGTACAGGCTAACACTTTGAGACATATTCTTGCGATTTCTATCAATTTTCTAGTCAACTCGACCATTCACATCATACACCCGGAAAACAAGCAACCAATTTCCAATACAATATACTACAAATGTAAATTATTTCTGTACCATCAATTCAGTACCTACAAGAAAGATTACGAGTAAGCTAACCTCCAACAAATAAAAAAAACATTTACTGTCGCTGTCAAGAAATTCAGTTATTGTTTAAAAATGTAGACTTATAAACAGCAAATAATGCCTATATAATTATTTAAATACTAGCGAATGTACCCGTGCTTCGCTACGGTATTCTACATTGTATTCGAATATCGAAGTAAATAGTGTGCATGTAGTAAATAAGATTGTTTTAAAATTGCATGTCTCTTAGCGTTATCCGAGAAAGAGCATGGGGAGGTCCCCGTACGTTGTTTCCAATGTAAAGTGTTTGTTATGGATTTGTGATATAACGACAGGCTCACTTGCCTACTGCCATTCACAATCGAGTTGGGAAGTTTACATTATAATTGCAGGCCCCATTGCCTACTATGCGCACAGAATCGATTTGGGGAGTTTTCGTTAAAATGGCTGCCCCCCTTTCCTACTTCCAGACAGATTACAGTTTTTATTATAATGGCAGGCAATTACCCTACTATCACTCGAAACTGAGTTGTGCAGTTATCATTATAATGCCAGGCCCATTTTCCTACTTCCAGCCAGCTTACTGCCAGTCACACCAAGTTGGTGAGTTTCCATCAAAATAGCAGGCCACTATGCCTAATGCCAGTCACATTTTACATGAGGACATTTCTTTATAATGGCGGGCACCCTTGCCTACTGCCAAACACAATCGGGTAGGGGAGTTTTAAACAAAACTGCATGCTCACTTGCCTTCTGCAAGTCAAATCGAGAAGTGAACTATTCATTACAATTGTAGACCTTCCTTACTAATGACAGTTACACAGGAGTTGGAGAAGGAACCCTTTCATACTGCCAGTCAAAGTATGACACACAAAGTCGGTGTGGGGAGTACTGATTACAATAGCAGACCAACCCTTTCTCGATCACTACAAATCGACATACGAAAGTATATGCGTGTTTACAATATTGAAGACCTTCATTTACAGATTAACTGCTACTAAACGTACGTCATATCGACAAAGGATTATACCATAAGACACGCCGGATTTAGTGGCCTAAATGCCTGGTCCTATGATATGTCATCTATTCTTGGGTCAGATTGAGTTAGAAACGTGGAACAGGGTAACGTTCTTGTAAGATTATCTCACATTACATTACTTTTCGGATAATTATGTGACAGCTACATACATAGCATTTGGCTGATATATGGCTACTGGGTGGGCCAATTTTCGTGAAGAGTTTGATGATTCTGTATTTCATATAAGTAATCGAAGGTATGAATTATGCATGTGAAAATTCCAAATTGACTTAACATCCATTAATAGAGAAAAATCAAACGTAAAAGGGATACAGATACGGCAAAAAGTCATAAGACCAAGGTTGTAGATCATTCCAAATTGAACGAATATTGTGCAATCAGTTATGTGATAGGAATTTCCGAAGGTCTGCACCATCATTAAAATTGCCTGCATATTTCTATATTCTTCGCGGATAAAACGTGAAAAATTTAATGATCTAGGATGTTTTCCGTTCGTTACAGGCTAAAACGTATAATTTTGTCAAATTTCAATTATCTTCTTTTTCTTCTGGCAGATTATGCCGCAATCTGGATTTTGGGCGAGGCGGGTAAAAATTAGGTCTTTCAGGAAACTAAACCAAAAATTATGCAGATGGTCAATATTACCCCTTAAACGGAAAGCTGTACGAAAATTTCGCCAAAATAGTCAGTGTAGAGGCACACAGTCGTTACGATTTGATTTATGTAGATAAGGAATCTGCTCCATGTAAAACACCTTTTTGGCTATGTCCGCTGGACTTAACCTGCAAAACTGACCATTCATGATATCTCCCTTATTAATCCTCCTGACGAAAAAAATCACATGAAAAAAAGGTTTAGAGGTAGAATTCCATCACGTTTGGTCGATTTCCAGTCAGGTTGGTCTTGTTCTGTATATATTGTGAAAGAGTAAAATCACCATTTCGATTCCCTATAAACCGCCAGTCCATTCCGGAACATGAAATGTTATTTACGTTTAAAACCTACCTTTGGACAGGTGGATGCTAAATATGAATTTTGGTTCGAATGTCTTCAGTAGTTTTCAAGTTGTAAGGAATACGCTTTACACGCACCCGCTCGAGAGTTAAGTCCGTTGGGACTTGTACAGAAAAACGGTCCGTTAATGATATCTCCCTTATTAATCCTCATATCGAAATGATGCACATGAGAAAAAAGGTTTAGAAAAAAATTTCTACCAAGGCAGGTAGATTTAAATTAACGTTGGTTGTGTATATTTTGTGGAAGTGCAAAATCACTGTTTCGGTTTCGTATAAACCCCCAGTCAGTTCAGGGATTTAGAAACAATATTTGCCCTAAAACCTATCAAGGACAGGTGTATTCTAAATATGAGTATTGGTGGGAATACATCCAGTAGTTTGTAGCATTCGCGTACATACGGCGTAATTAAGGAAGAAAATAGTACAGTTAAGAGAGTTGAAAGTAATAGAAAATGGATTATAACTGAGGACAGCCGGAAAACGACAAATATGTAAATGCCTAGTTAATGTATTGGAAAATCAAATGACCCTCAATAAATTTTGCTAGTGTGAGTTATGGATATAATAAAGCGGTAACAGAGGAGAAATTTAGGTCCAGTGATTCCTAGGTAAACAAAAAATAAGAAGATGACTAATGGTGTTATTACTTAATCTATTCGAAGGCGGTTATAACATCCAACGATATTCCGCCAATATCCCGCAGATAGGCCAATTGACGCCTCTCCTGCCTTCTACCTAAGGAACAACCACGAATTTAAAAGCATGGTGAGGAAAATGGCAAAACGTTACTTCCCTGCTGGCATGCAGTCAGAGACGTTGCCATGGTAACCTGCAGGTTCGTTGTCAGTCTGTCGGTTACTCAATGCAGAGCATGGTACCAGCAGAAAATTGTAAATTTCTCCGTCATGTAAAGAGTAAGGTAAACTATGAACATAACGAAAGTTGTTTATAATGAAGAGACGTTTCACGTACGGTAAACGAAGCTTACAGAAAATCAATAGTATAAGAGAAAATGGAGGAAAACCATTCTGGTTTCCCTATAAACCCCCCGTCTATTGAAGGATTTTAAAATGATATGCATATTGAAACCTTCCATGGGATGAATACACTCTAAATATGAAGTTTAGTTGAGATCTATCGAGCCGTTTCGACGTGATGGAGGAAAGACCATTCTGGTTTTCCTATAAACCCCCGTCTATTCAAAGATTTTAAAATGATATGCATATCGAAACCTTCCCCGGGATGAGTATACTCTAAATATGAAATTTCGTTGAGATCTATCCAGCCGTTTCGACGTGATGGTGGAAAAACCATTCTGGTTTTCCTATAAACCCCCCGTGTATTCAAAGATTTTAAAATGATATGCATATCGAAACCTTCCCCGGGATGAGTATACTCTAAATATGAAATTTGGTTGAGATCTATCCAGCCGTTTCGACGTGACGGTGGAAAAACCATTCTGGTTTTCTTATAAACCCCCCGTGTATTCAAAGATTTTAAAATGATATGCATATCGAAACCTTCCCCGGGATGAGTATACTCTAAATATGAAGTTTGGTTGAGATCTATCCAGCCGTTTCGACGTGATGGTGGAAAAACCATTCTGGTTTTCCTATAAACCCCCCGTGTATTCAAAGATTTTAAAATGACATGCATATCGAAACCTTCCCCGGGATGAGTATACTGTATATATGAAATTTGGTTGAGATCTATCGAGCCGTTTCGACGTGATGGTGGAAAAACCATTCTGGTTTTCCGATAAACCCCCCGTGTATTCAAAGATTTTAAAATGATATGCATATCGAAACCTTCCCCGGGAGGAGTATACTCTAAATATGATATTTGGTTGAGATCTATCCAGCCGTTTCGACGTGATGGTGGAAAAACCATTTTGGTTTTCCTATAACCCCAACGTGTTTTCAAGGAGTTTAAAATGATATGCACATCAAAACCTTCCCCGGGAGGAGTATACTCTAAATATGAAGTTTGGTTGAGATCTATCCAGCCGTTTCGACGTGATGGTGGAAAAACCATTGTGGTTTTCCTATAAACCCCCGTCTATTCAAAGATTTTAAAATGATATGCATATCGAAACTTTCCCCGGGATGAGTATACTCTAAATATGAAATTTGGTTGAGATCTATCCAGCCGTTTCGACGTGATGGTGGAAAAATCATTCTGGTTTTCCTATAAACCCCCCGTGTATTCAAAGATTTTAAAATTATATGCATATCGAAACCTTCCCCGGGAGGAGTATACTCTAAATACGAAGTTTGGTTGAGATCTATCCAGCCGTTTCGACGTGATGGTGGAAAAACCATTCTGATTATCCTATAAACCCCCCGTGTATTCAAAGATTTTAAAATGATATGCATATCGAAACCTTCCCCGGGAGGAGTATACTCTAAATATGAAGTTTGGTTGAGATCTATCCAGCCGTTTCGACGTGATGGTGGAAAAACCATTCAGGTTTTCCTATAAACCCCCCGTGTATTCAAAGATTTTAAAATGATATGCATATCGAAACCTTCCCCGGGATGAGTATACTCTAAATATGAAGTTTGGTTGAGATCTATCCAGCCGTTTCGACGTGATGGTGGAACAGACAAACAGACAGACAAACAGAAACAATTTTATTTATATAGATTTTTACACTCGTTCTTCACCCCCTTTCCATCCCCGCCCAAAGGACTCCTATGAGTGCCTTATACTTATATTAAGTCTTATTTGTACCTATTTTGGTTGACAGCTATGCCCAAACGTACATGCATAATCTCACTGCTCTAGAATCCTGGAGCTGACGTTGCCATGGTTACGGCAGTTCATTTCTTTATCCGATTCCTAGAGCAGGGGTAGTGTGGTGCCAATATCTCCGTAACGGTTGGTTTTAGGGCCTTAAAACATGGTTTTCGGGCCCGTAGGGCTTACCGAGTTTTGTTCTTTGCGTCAAGAGGATTAAATTGAGCTTTGTCTCGTCCTTATACGACAAATTCGATATTTTGCCTATAATAGTATAAGAGAAAATGGAGGAAAACCGTTTTTCCTATAAAACCCCCGTCTTTTCAAAGATTTTAAAATGATATGCATATCGAAACCTTCCCCGGGGTCAGTATACTCTAAATATGAAGTTTGGTTGAGATCTATCCAGCCGTTTCGACGTGATGGTGGAACAGACAAACAGACAGACAAACAGACAAACAGAAACAATTTTATTTATATAGATTCAGTTTTCATGATATAACCCTGTTCCATTGCCTGTGATATGAAATTTGATGGGAACAATTTCAGCAGTTTTATCTCACAATACATTCCTACCTAAAATGGTAAAATGCATAAATTTGATTTGAATTTTCAAATACACCGAATTCAATTTAGCCGTAAGTCTGATTACATAAAACTATAATGTTACCCATGTTTTTGACATAATAAGAAATGTTAACTCACCATCTGGACGAGACACTCTTATTTCCCTCAGGATATAGTCTTAGGAAAGTGGTTAATACACACAACTGTGTGCTGATTAACTTCCGATTTATCCCTAGGAATAGCCTTCTTCGATAACCTGACTCTTTCTTCATCAGAAGGAAACACAAATAATGGAGTGTACTCTCCTCGTTTATAATTTGGCTTTGCAGCCAGGCTGCTGATAACCTTAATTCAATTATGTACACATCGTGGTTGATAATAAAACGCTGAATGCACTAACTCAATTCATTTTACACTATGGATATAACATTACACAAATAAACTAAAAAATTAAACCACTACAGAACGATATTCTTAACCTCTAGCCTCACATGAATATACGCTCACACTAAGTTTTCTTCACTAATTGAGGAATTTTCACTTAATAATGCAGTCGATAACGATATATATCCGAGTGAACAAGCGGCCAACTGAAAAGTTTCAATAAAACAGTGAAGAATTCACATGTAACTCAACTAATTCACGTGCTAAACTTTCCCCCTAACGATCAGCTGATTGCTTTCCCCCCGCTTGCTACAGTACGGCATGTACTTCACGAAGGCAGTGGCACAGCACAGCACAGCACATGCTAATATTTGAATTGTCGGTGCATCTTATCTATATACCAGGTGGCTCACGGACGCCGTACTTTCTACTTATAAATGTCCCGCACGCATAAGTGATGTGTGGGGTGTCTACCAACTGATTTTAACAGGGGAACTACTGCCAGCGGGCAGGTTACGTCAGAATATGAAGAGATAAGAAACAGAGTCACACTCGAAGCATGTTACTCAACGCTGCCGGTCGAATGCACCCCTTGCATTAGTAAACATCGTTTTCGACCGCATAGTTCTAGGCTGGTGTATGCTACAGCCGCACTATATTTGCTGTTTGCATATCGGCAGTAGCTAGTGTGATCAGCAGCGGTGAATACACAGACATTATTTTAATCTGGACAATCTGGTCGGAATGCGACAGAAGCTCCAAACAGACGTATGCCATCTACGTACGTACTTCACCGAACAGTATTAGTTTTTGTTTCACACATGCAACTCTTCCATCGAGTGGAATGTCCACACGTGTATAAATAAATAATTAGATATCCTTTCCTACACCTTTGGCGTGTCTACAAACAGTAGCGGCGATTAGGGGGTGCGGCGAGGAGGGACAGTCGCTCCCCCCCTCCACTTTGTGCAGTACACATTACATTTTCATTTCACTTTAGCTAGCTGGAACTAGGAATTCTTTTAAAAAGCTGTTTGTACAAACCTTGTTATCTTATCTGCTAATTCCATCGTTTATTTTCTTTAATTATTAACATAATTACTCACGGAAATACGCACAAAATGCTGTTCGTCGCCACTAACCAATTTGTATAGCACTACGACAAGTAATGGAGACTTTGCCCGTGCTGTGAGGAAGGGTAGTAGGGGTATATATTGTTTACCGAGGTCGTGGCCACTGAGTTATAATTCACCCACCTGTCGCGCACATTCATCAGTCTGGCCTGCCACCTAGTGGGAGCCTAGAGCAAAACGGAACGTCGAAATTGACGAGCAGACAGCCAGATGGCGTCAAATTGAAATGCACACGGTAGCTGAGGCCATACGATTATTATTATTATTATTATTATTATTATTATTATTATTATTATTATTATTATTATTATTATTACCATCAGTCTGGCAGTCCCTTTAGTGTCTGTTAGTTTCTTAGTGAGTATTCAAATACAAAATTATTTTTAATTGCATAATCATGCCGTACTTCTATGTAATTATACCGGGCGAGGTGGAGGTGGGGTTACGGGCGTGCAGCTCTGAGTGTGCACCCGGGAGATAGTAGTTTCGAATCCCACTGTCAGCAGCCCTGAAGATGGTTGTCCGTGGTTTCCCATTTTCACACCAGGCAAGTGCTGGGTCTGTACCTTATTTAAGGCCACGGTCGCTTCCTTTCCACGCGAAGCCCTTTTCTGTCTCATCATCGCCATAAATCCTATCTATGTCGGTGCGACGTATAGCCAATTGTAAAAATAAAAAATAAAAAAATCAGTTGTAATCGTATTTCAACAGGAGCTAATACCAGGAAAAGACTGGTAAAAACTTGAAAACTATATTCTTCGACTGCTTCAATGGCATCCAATTTAAATTTTGCCAGCTGTTTTCCAGTTAGCGAATAAGTACCGGGCGGTACACCTCTACACCGTTTATTTAAAAGTTGCGCCAGTTGAAACTCCTCTTCTGGAGGAAGGTTGAACTTTATCTACTCTATTAATTCTCTACTTTCTCAGAAGATGTCACCACGTGGAAAATTTTGAGTTTTTGAACTGTGTCACTTTTGATGTGTTTTTGTTTCGCTTGAAGTAAGAAGTGTGAACTTTCTCTTCTAGAGGACACTACTGAAGATCAACAATAGCGCACCCTAGTGCGGAGTCAAAGAACTATTTTGTTGGAGAAATTTTTATTTCAAAAGTTTGTTTCTTGTTAAATTTCTTTCTGTTATTGTTTAAGTTGGCTGTATCCCCCTCTTTTTCCCCTTGTTTTAGATTTATCCAATCCCGAATTTCTTTTAGTAATTTCTGACCAATCTGGTGTATCTTCCCCCAACTTGTATCTGTTGCGGGGTCCTATCCAATAAAAACATTGTGGGCGGGTGTTTTCATTCCCCTAACGCCTAGAAACTTCCGCGAGAGTATATAAACTGCTGATTTTAGGGTCTCCGGGCCACTTCTGTTCCATCTTTCAGTGTATTAAGTACATAGCAGGAGGCGGGGAGCGCCTCTTTCCTCGGCGGCGGTCAACAATAAGGTAATGGCCGATTAATAAATTCTTTCTTTTCTTGCTCAGCAGTTTAACTTTCGGGGCGGGTTCTAAGCGTTCAACCATGTAACCTTTTCCTAAAATGTAAAAACAACTGGTATCTATTCGATTTTAAAGCGACATATCGGGATAGAGAGTGCTTAACCCTCTCGAGCTCCCACTCACATCGTCTTGAGGTGAACTTATTCTTTCAACCAATTCTTCCGTAATGTAATGTAAATTGCTATTACGTCACCTCTGTAGTATGGGATTAGCCCTTGCATCAGTGGCCTAAGAGCCAAAGTAGGTCTTAAAAACCAAGTGTATTAGGAGTGCAAGTTCGCCTCCTCTCAAATTGTTTTAGAGGTCATTTAATTAACCTGCTTTTCATTTAATAGACCTCAGTAGATTGGGTATTTTACCCCTGTGTTTATGTCCGTTCAGGACAACTTGAAGGTGGAGTTTGGTGTGGCCTAGGAGAGGCTTAAATTAAAGAGCGTGTGGCTCTTTTGGAAACGGAGTGTTGTATGCCTCGAGGAGGCTTTACTGTGTAATTTGGAGCAAGGGCTCCAGGGTTTGATTGGGGTCGTCTGCCCCTTTGTTAAAATGTGTATATCGGAAAGTTGGGCTAGTTGCTCAAAATTGTGAACTCAGGGCTCGAAGCCCAAACTCTGTAATCCCTGTAATTGTACATTTCAAATTGTGTTTCGGTTACTAAGTACCTGTTCTTTGTTATTACTTAATATTGAAAAGGAAATATAACCTTGTTAACTTTTACATTAACTTTGATTCCGTAGTTTGAGACCCATTCACGCCCGCACCTTCTTACACCTCTACCTACCACCAAAATCCGGTAACAAGTGGTAGCAGAGCGTGGTTGAATGGGTCTCAATTTAGCCCCTTTTGACGGCTAAACATTGTTTGTTCCGAACTCTAACCATTTTCTCAGTTGCTGGAATTTTTTGATTTTTTCCAAGTTGTTCTGTCATCATGCCCGGTCCTCGCGATGTTCTCCTTCTTAACTATTTGCGCAAGGAGGAGTTGATCTATGAACTGACTATTAGAAATGTACAATCTGGAGGCACGGTTGCAGTAGACACTAACAAGCTTAGAGAGTCCCTTGATTTGCCCATTTCCATCCCCAATTTGGGAGAGAAAGAAATTGACGACTCTCTTTCCACGATCACGGAGAATATTACGGGGCTAGCTTCTGTAGTTAGTTTTTTTGATGAAAATGATCCGTCTCCAAATCAAATTAAGCGTGTGCAAGGCAGGCTATATCATTTTTCGAATAGGGTTAACGATCTGTTGTCTCTAAAACTGAATGACGTTCAGAGGAAGGAAGCTAGTACGCTCCTGGAAAATATTTCCGAGTTATCTAGTAAGGTCACTCAATTGTTAACTGGGGAAGTTCCTCCCAAATCTGATCAACCCACCATAGTGAATCCAGGTAGTGAGGAAGCGCCTCCCAAGGGAGAAGTTAATAGGATAACCGTTGCTGCTCAAACTATCCCTGCCCCATTGGACAATGAATCTGAACGTCGTGCATCATTGAGTAACATCCGTTCTGAATTGACTTCCTTGCCATTGAAATCTTTACCTACTATGTCACCCGGGTTTAGCAGCTTGCCTCATCCATTGGCAATGTTGCTAAGAGGTATCTCTAAGTTTTCGGTCAACACCACCAGTGAAGTTATTTCTTTCTTAAGGTTTTTAGTTGAATTTCAGGATCATGCCCTCGTATTTTCGCTTTCCCCTTGTCAAATTTTACAAATAATCTATCCTTATGCTATTGGTGTTCTCTCTGATAAAATAGTAAGAGCCATAGCTGAACAGTCATCTATCGAAGATTTCCATGCACATCTGCTTGCAAATTTTATTCCTGCCCGCGCGAGGTCATCTCTTATTCAGAAATACTATTATCGAGTACAGAGGTTGGACGAAAACTTGGCTGACTTCATCCAAGATATTAAGTTTTATACTAGGGTGTTTGCTCTTCACTTCCCTGAGGATCAAATTGTACAAGCTATTGTGGAAGGCATTTCACCATCTTATAGATCATACTTGTGTTTTGTGGCGTGCCCGCAAACTTTCTCTGAACTTGAAGCGTTGGCCGTCTCAGCGGAAGGAGTTAGATACGCCGATTCTTTGCGTGTAGCGAAAGAACCCCCGCCTTCCTTTAGTAACACTCGGCCTCCACCTCGCCGACCAGTCACGCCCCGTAAATGTTATGCTTGCGGGTCGCCTGACCATCTTCGCAATAAATGTCCATTAGTCAAAAGTAGTAGGGCAAATAATGGAGCTGGTTCATCACAAGGCTGTTTTAAGTGTGGGGCCTTCTCACATATCGCCAAAAATTGCCCAAACTCAAATAGCACCCCCTCCTGCTCAACTTCTGGTGCAAATTCCACCTATGCCAATAATAAAAAGTGACTAGTGGCTTCGGCTGAGTCGACTAATCCATCTTCCCGAGACTCAGCCCCTAGTAAACAGATTGTAAATGCAGAAAACGATCAGCCTTCAAGTTCATCTTTTGAATGCCCTAAAGAATGTCTTAGGATTGCGGCGGATACCCCCGCACCTGTTCCTTTTCTTAAGATTGAGGTAAATAACGAGCCTATAACAGCTCTCTTAGATTCAGGTAGTGTTTGTTCGATTATTGCGGCTGAATGGTATTCTAAATTGAAAACGGTTTGTAAACTTCCTGACTATGTCTCTTCTCCTGTTCAATACGTTTCGGCTAATTCATCTCCATTAGAAATTCTAGGTTCCTTACTGGTCAAAATTCGTGTTTTTAAGTTTACATGGAAAGTTAAATTGTTTGTGGCCAAGCAATTGTCTTGCCCCATTATATTGGGAGCTGACTTTATTTCTCACACTGGTCTTGTGCTCGATCTGCAGTCTAGGTCGTGCACATTCAAATTTGCTTCTAGTTGTAAAATCCCACTATTAAAGTGTAATTCTGTGTCATGTTCTTCTATGTCGCCTATCCAGGATGAGATGTTGTTAGACCTTAGACATCTACCTGAGAAGCAGGCTGATAGTATTCGCAAACTGTTTCAGTCGTTTCCCGAGGTGTTCTCTGATACTCTTGGTGTTACTGACCTTATTGAATACAAAATTGAGGTTACGGATTCGATTCCTGTCCGTTTTCCACCGTATAGGCTATCTCCACCTAAAATGAAGGCTCTGAAGGAAATCATCGATCAGATGTTGAAGGACGGTATTATTAGGCCCTCTAAGTCAGCGTATTCTTCGCCTATTTTTCTAGTACCGAAACCCCAAGGAGGTTTCAGGCCTGTCATTGATTACAGGGCTCTCAATCGGAAGGTGGTGTTACAATCTGTGCCCCTTCCCGACCTTCATTCTTGTTTTTCATGGTTTCGTAAGGCCAAGTTCTTCACCATCTTGGACTTAAATCAGGCCTATAATCAAATTCTCCTTGCCGAAGAGTCTAAACACCTTACAGCGTTTGCCACGGACTGGAATTTATACGAATACAACCGCGTGCCTTTCGGGCTCCCCACGGGGGCAGCTGTGCTCACTAGGCTACTAGATAGGGTCTTCTCCGACATCAAATTCGAGTACTTATATCACTACTTAGATGATGTCGTAGTATTTTCAGAGACTTTTGAAGAACACCTAGATCATCTGCGAGAAGTTCTCGATCGCCTTCGTAAGGCTGGGTTAACTGTTAAGTTGTCCTAGGTTGCCTTCGCTAAGCCCTCTATGTCTTTCCTAGGGCATATTGTGTCACCCGATGGTGTAGCTGTTGATCATTCTAGAACACAGGCCATCCGTGATTTTAAACCTCCCAAGGACATTAAAGGTATCGCCAGGTTCATTGGTATGGTGAATTTCTTCAGAAAGTTCATTCCTAACTTTGCTAATAGAGCGGCGCCCTTAAACCTTCTTCGTAGGAAAGGCATCAAATTCGAGTGGGGACCTTCTCAACAAGCTGCTTTTGAAGACCTTAAATTAGCTCTTTGTAATGCCCCTGTACTTGCTATGCCTGATTTCTCGAAGAAATTCATCGTCCAAACCGACGCGTCGTCGTCAGCAGTAGCTGCAGTCCTTCTTCAAGAGACTGAACTAGGGAGGCGACCCATCGCCTATGCGTCTAGGACATTGTCGGCTCAAGAAGCCAAGTATTCCATCTATGAGCTCGAAGGTTTGGCAGTCTTATTTGCCTTAGAAAAGTTCCGTCTCTATCTGGAACACGTTAAATTCGACCTGGAGACAGATAATCAAGCCTTAAGCTGGGTCTTAGGTAGGCCGCGTCGTACTGGTCGTATAGCCCGCTGGGCTATTCGTATTTCCGCCTTCCAGTTTGATGTTAGACATATCAGAGGTACCGAAAATGTTGTTGCTGATGGACTCAGCCGTATGTTTCATAACGACGTAGAGACCCACGAACCGGTCGACAGTTCATCACCTTCCGAGTCCATACTATCTGGTGTTAATGCCATCTTAACAGATGCTCCCATGCTTTTTAGGGATATTGAGAAATACCAACGTGAAGATCCGACGCTGGCTCCGATAATGGAAACCCTTTCTTCTGGGGAACATGCTGTCCCTTATGTTCTGAGGAATGGTGTTCTATGTTGCCCTTCGAGGCATGATAAGTTGATGAAAGTTGTTGTTCCAGCGGTTCTTGTACCTATGATCTTCAAATACTATCATGAGGCCCCATTGGGGGGGGCATCTTGGAATCTTTAAAACTCGTGAAAAGATTCGTGAAATGTTCATATGGAAAGGTATGGACGGTGAAATTCGGGAACTTGTAAAAGCTTGTAAATCTTGTTTGATCAGTAAACCCACCATGTCCACTAAAGTAGGCCTTTTGTCTTCTCATCAAGCGTCGCGCCCCATGGAACGCCTGTATATTGATTATGTGGGACCCTTCCCCCAGTCAAAGGGTAATGCCAACAAGTTCATCTTTGTGTGTGTAGATGGTTTTACAAGATTTTCCTGGTTATTTCCGACTAAGCTGGCTACCGCTCAGTCAACTATTACTTGCCTAAATTCTATTTTTGCTTCTTTTGGTCCGTGCCAATACATTGTATCTGATAATGCTGAGGCTTTTACATCTAATTTATTTCGTAAATTCTGTTTTGACTTGTCCATCTCTCATGTAACCACTTCCGCTTATTACCCTCAACCATCTCTGGCTGAACGGGTTAACCGTAATCTCAGGTCCGCACTTATTGCCTATCATCATGAAGATCATTCTAGGTGGGACACGTCCCTGCATTGGTTAGCTTTTGCTTTGAATTCGGCGGTTCATGAATCACACAAATTTACTACAGCTTCTTTGATGTTTAAGTTCGTTCCCAACACGCCGCTCTCTAACCTCTGGTCTCTGAATGACATTCTGCCCGAGACGATAGATCCGGACAACATTAAAGATCTTTGGAAGAAGGCTAAAGCTAATCTTAAAGTATCTCATGAAAAGGTTAGGGAAAGGTATGATCGTGGACGGAGACCCACCACTTTGAAGGTAGGTGACCAGGTTATGGTCAAAAATTTTGTTCCCGCGGGCAAGCTTGCCCCCAGATTTCATGGGCCTTGTATCATTCTCGATTTTCTTACGCCGGTTACCTTATTGCTAAGTAATCCAGCCACCGAGAGGATATTTAGAGTTCACCTGTCCCAGGTGAAACCGGTGTAATTTCTGTGTTAACTTGCTTCATATTATTCTGAAAGGATATGAAGGTTATATTTTTTTTTTGAGTTTCACTTTTAAGGCATTCTGCCCCTTCTGTAATATTTTGGTTTTAGATGTAAGCCTTGTGTAAAATCTGCCCCGACCCGTTAAACTGCCATCCTGTTCTTGCCACGGCCATTACCACGCTCCCGTCTCCTGCTCCACCTTACACTGTGGCTTCATAATAGTAAATGCCATGGATATCTACACGCCGCTGGCCCCTCAACCTCTCCACAAGCCTGTACCCTCAAAGAAGATGATAGTCCAACACAATTCTGCCGCCTAGCTTTAATGTTTCAGCGCCCCCGCAGCCGCGCAGCGCCGTGCAGCGACAGGGGAGGGGGATGGGCCCCCTCCTCTCCAGCGAGGACGACATGTGCACGGCGAGCCGGAGCTCTCCTCCCGGCCAAGGCTGATGTGCGGCGCACGACCTGCTACTGGCCCGCAGCCTGTATATGTTCACCGCGGGCGCGGCGTGCTTCAACACCTCTGCTCCCCTCATAGTGCGGGCGAGCGGTATCTCAGGGTACTTGAGGGGTCCGAGCGGCCTCCTTTTGGACGCAAGCTGCAACGATCGGTCCGGCCATCCAACTTCATCAACATCAACTACATGGACAGTTACTATAAGAGATAACTACATTTGGGAATTCAACAGCAATATTTGGTGGACCGTGCAAAAAATTTTTCTTCACTTCTAAGTATTAAAAGTTTATCTTCAGAAATTCAAATTCTACAAACTTAAAGACTTTCATTCACCTGCAACAACAACATTTTGAAACTGAATTAAGAAATCTTGTAAATGCTTCTGCTATCTATCTTCGTATCAACATCATTACTTGGACTTTGTTTCAAACTGATTTCATGTGTCACCCCTGGAGGAACTTTTGGGGGGGGGAGGTCTGTACCGGGCGGTACACCTCTACACCGTTTATTTAAAAGTTGCGCCAGTTGAAACTCCTCTTCTGGAGGAAGGTTGAACTTTATCTACTCTATTAATTCTCTACTTTCTCAGAAGATGTCACCACGTGGAAAATTTTGAGTTTTTGAACTGTGTCACTTTTGATGTGTTTTTGTTTCGCTTGAAGTAAGAAGTGTGAACTTTCTCTTCTAGAGGACACTACTGAAGATCAACAATAGCGCACCCTAGTGCGGAGTCAAAGAACTATTTTGTTGGAGAAATTTTTATTTCAAAAGTTTGTTTCTTGTTAAATTTCTTTCTGTTATTGTTTAAGTTGGCTGTATCCCCCTCTTTTTCCCCTTGTTTTAGATTTATCCAATCCCGAATTTCTTTTAGTAATTTCTGACCAATCTGGTGTATCTTCCCCCAACTTGTATCTGTTGCGGGGTCCTATCCAATAAAAACATTGTGGGCGGGTGTTTTCATTCCCCTAACGCCTAGAAACTTCCGCGAGAGTATATAAACTGCTGATTTTAGGGTCTCCGGGCCACTTCTGTTCCATCTTTCAGTGTATTAAGTACATAGCAGGAGGCGGGGAGCGCCTCTTTCCTCGGCGGCGGTCAACAATAAGGTAATGGCCGATTAATAAATTCTTTCTTTTCTTGCTCAGCAGTTTAACTTTCGGGGCGGGTTCTAAGCGTTCAACCATGTAACCTTTTCCTAAAATGTAAAAACAACTGGTATCTATTCGATTTTAAAGCGACATATCGGGATAGAGAGTGCTTAACCCTCTCGAGCTCCCACTCACATCGTCTTGAGGTGAACTTATTCTTTCAACCAATTCTTCCGTAATGTAATGTAAATTGCTATTACGTCACCTCTGTAGTATGGGATTAGCCCTTGCATCAGTGGCCTAAGAGCCAAAGTAGGTCTTAAAAACCAAGTGTATTAGGAGTGCAAGTTCGCCTCATCTCAAATTGTTTTAGAGGTCATTTAATTAACCTGCTTTTCATTTAATAGACCTCAGTAGATTGGGTATTTTACCCCTGTGTTTATGTCCGTTCAGGACAACTTGAAGGTGGAGTTTGGTGTGGCCTAGGAGAGGCTTAAATTAAAGAGCGTGTGGCTCTTTTGGAAACGGAGTGTTGTATGCCTCGAGGAGGCTTTACTGTGTAATTTGGAGCAAGGGCTCCAGGGTTTGATTGGGGTCGTCTGCCCCTTTGTTAAAATGTGTATATCGGAAAGTTGGGCTAGTTGCTCAAAATTGTGAACTCAGGGCTCGAAGCCCAAACTCTGTAATCCCTGTAATTGTACATTTCAAATTGTGTTTCGGTTACTAAGTACCTGTTCTTTGTTATTACTTAATATTGAAAAGGAAATATAACCTTGTTAACTTTTACATTAACTTTGATTCCGTAGTTTGAGACCCATTCACGCCCGCACCTTCTTACACCTCTACCTACCACCAAAATCCGGTAACAATTATTATTATTATTACCATCAGTCTGGCAGTCCCTTTAGTGTCTGTTAATTTCTTAGTGAGTATTCAAATACAAAATTATTTTTAATTGCATAATCATGCCGTACTTCTATGTAATTATACCGGGCGAGGTGGCGGTGGGGTTACGGGCGTGCAGCTCTGAGTGTGCACCCGGGAGATAGTAGTTTCGAATCCCACTGTCAGCAGCCCTGAAGATGGTTGTCCGTGGTTTCCCATTTTCACACCAGGCAAGTGCTGGGTCTGTACCTTATTTAAGGCCACGGTCGCTTCCTTTCCACGCGAAGCCCTTTTCTGTCTCATCATCGCCATAAATCCTATCTATGTCGGTGCGACGTATAGCCAATTGTAAAAATAAAAAATAAAAAAATCAGTTGTAATCGTATTTCAACAGGAGCTAATACCAGGAAAAGACTGGTAAAAACTTGAAAACTATATTCTTCGACTGCTTCAATGGCATCCAATTTAAATTTTGCCAGCTGTTTTCCAGTTAGCGAATAAGTGAAATATAATGAAACCGGTAGACTATTCTATAAAATTTTGGCAAGCCCCTGATTAGATAGAATACGCAGTAGTTTGTTAGCCAGCTTGACAGTGCACCTCTGTCGACATCTCTCATGCCAAAACATGTCTCAAGTTTCTATCATATTGTATTAGTATTCGTGTACTGGTGCCCCATTGCTATCGAAAAGTTCAATATTACAAAAGCCATATGCACTAGTTAGCAATTATTGTAATGACAGTACTGCCTAATAATTGGCCACTGATATGCCATTACTGTCTTAAGGCACGCGTGTTTAACATAGCCGACAGATCTCACCCGAGCGCATCCGAGCGGCTTCACATTGTCAGGCACTAGACATGTATGTGTATGTTCAGTCATCTGCCCTAATGCTGGTTGGATCCTCAACAGCTCAGCCATCAGCAGTCATAGATGGCCTAGGCATCACTGAAAAGGCGTACTAGTGATATAGTTTCCCGTTGCTTTCCTCACCGAGCCAAAAGTTTTTATTACATATCAGTCTGCCAAGCCCACTGAAATGCATGCATCAACCGGCTCTATGAGCAACATTTTCACACCATTCATAACAGGGACTGACTGCATAAGGAATGGCATTACTAGCATCGCCCATACCTCGGTCACTTTCATATTGTCAAAGCCAATGAGAAGACTGAGACAGGTCAATGAAAGTACAAATTGCTCTAGCCTATACCAGAAGACACAGTGCACTGTAAACACTAGGTCCCGACAGCAAAGTTATAAGTCTCTTAAATTCAAACCCTCATTATTGTAGAAGTCTGCCTTGTGAACAGTCAAGATTTTCTTTTGAAGATACGGAGCTGTCCGCCTCTGTGGTGTAGTGGTTAGCGTGATAAGCTGCCACCTCTGGAGATCCGGGTTCGATTCCCGGCTCTCCCACGTAATTTGAAAAGTGGTATGAGGGCTGGAACGGGGTCCACTCAGCCTCTGGAGGTCAACTGAGTAGAGGTGGGTTCGATTCCCACCTCAGCTTTTTGCTACTTGCTTTACGTCGCACCGACACAGATAGGTCTTATGGCGACGATGGGACAGGGAAGGGCTAGGAGTGGGAAGGAAGCGGCCGTGGCATTAATTAAGGTACAGCCCCAGCATTTGCCTGGTGTGAAAATGGGAAACCACGGAAAACCATTTTCAGGGCTGCCGACAGTGGGGTTCGAACCTACTATCTCCCGAATACTGGATACTGGCCGCACTTAAGCGACTGCAGCTATCGAGCTCGGTCCCACCTCAGCCATCCTGGGAGTGGTTTTCCGTGGTTTCCCACTTCTCCTCCAGGCAAATGCCGGGATGGTACCTCACTTAAGGCCACGGCCGCTTCCTTCCCTCTTCCTTGCCTTTCCTATCCAATCTTCCCATCCCTCCACAAGGCCCCTGTTCAGCATAGCAGGTGAGGCCGCCTGGGCGAGGTACTGGTCATTCTCCCCAGTTGTATCCCCCGACCCAAATTCTGAAACTCCAGGACACTGCCCTTGAGGCAGATGGGATCCCTCGCTGAGTCCGAGGAAAAAAAGAACCGATCCTGGAGTGTAAACAGATTAAGAAGAAGAAGAAGAAGAAGAAGTTCTCTGCGGAAAGGTTAAGAGTTTCGCCTTGTTTTCTGGACGAGACATAAGCCCAAAATCCCATATCATGTCTGCAAGTACGGGCCATGAAAGCATCATTGTTAACAAAATACTTTTAATTAGTCATTTCATCAAATTTTTATTTCACAAGTTTATATTTTTGTATTTCTATATGTATTCATTTATTTTTATTTTATTTTAACTTACACTATTTCAGCAAACATTTATTAAACACAGATTAGTGGTATGAGACGTATGTGACATACGTTTGAAGATTACATTAATATTTCTAGCAAATTTAAAATCTAGATTTCTTTTGGTCGCACTCGGTTTTGTTCCTGCAGAGCTGCTTTTGTTCTCAAGTCGTTCTCGATGTAGTAAACTTAGCAATGGTAGAGAAACCAGATGTCTCGCTTGCTTTGTTGTGGTTTCAAGTTGGACATGGACATTTGTTTAAAACGTCACAAAAGTTTGTTTTTTTCAAACAGACGTGTATCGCTAACGGATTCACCAACTGAAATGATCGTATGGTTTTATATAAAATTCCAAAAGACACTTTGTTTTTCGAAATCGGTTTGACGGTCCCGATGTTGTAACGATTGGCCTTGAGTGGAGCACCGCTAAAATGAGGTCTTATTTTGCGGCCAGCTCGATTTGACGGCTGACAGCAGAGACATTTTTTGTTGGTCTCAAATTTTAGTAGCAGAGTTCATCTTTAGAACGATATAATTACGATGACAATTTCTTCAATAGGACTAATCACTTTTGCAGCACATTCAATGGCCTCCACCGTACATTTTACTTTGACTTCCTTCACACATTATTTCGCTCAATGGCCCCTTAAAGCAGGCTCTATTTTATTCCAGGTCTTACTTTAATTATGTTGACATTTATTCCAACCTAGCTGTTACCCGCGGAATCGCTCGCGAGGATTTCTTAATTTGTAAAAAATAATCATTCCTTGGTACTGGACTAAGACGTTATCTGAACATCCCTAAAGTATATAAAGTCAGCGAAAAATTGCGTTTCATTTGACACAGTACTTCTTTGTGAACCACCTTTTTGAGTTGCCGTTTGGGACTAAGATGACCAGGCTAATGGTAGAACTAACTCTGGAACGTGCGACATGGTACTCTACATGTGAGGAACAGTCCTCTCTCAAGTCGAAAAAAAAATGTGTTTCTTAATTTTTAAAGGAGAATCCAAATACGTATTTCCACGTCTGTAAAAGCTTCAGTTTTTGATATGTAAGTTTCCTCAGAAAAGTAATTCAACTCCTTCTTCACTTATTTTCACCCCGTTTAAGTGGCTTTCCAAAAAAAGTACTCGTTCCTTTATTTTAAAAGGAGATTCCAAACACCATTTTTTAAGTTTGTAACATGTTAAGTTTATATGATTTACTCATTGTTAAAATTCGCCTACTTTTAAACATCATTTCACTCCACTTAAGTGCATTTTCCGAAAACAAATATACGCGTTTATTTATTTTTAATGATCTCATGTACCAATTTTCACGTCTGTAACATCTTCAGTTTTTGAGATAAAAGCATCCTCATGAAAGGGATTCAACCCCCTTTTCACTTATTTTAACCCCCTTAAGTGAATTTTCCGGAAACAAAAAAATAGGTGTTTCTTTATTTTTAAAGGAGATTCCAAATGTCAATTTTCACGTCTTTGAACTGTTCAATTTTTGCGATACCTATAGTTATACTCATTTTAAAAATTCACCCCCTTTTCTCATCCCTTTTGCGACGGAATATCCAAAAATCCCGCCTTAGTGAGCACCTTCACTGTAATATACACTTATCTCCATATTTCATTTCTTCATGTCGAGTAGTTTTGGTTCGGCGATGATGAATTAGTCTGTCAGGACATGTTATTTTATATAATTATATAGATGTATAAAGTCGTTCAGACGTAAATTTTCCACAAAAATGCAACCATATTTTCACATCTATATAGAGAAAATCATAATTTTCTCTCTACACTTCAAATTTTAGTCCCATACTTCGTTTTCATCACGGGTTTGGTAGGTATACAAAAGTGAAAATAGGTTAAGTAGAATATCTCTCTGCTGAGTCTGGAAGGCCTCAGTTTACCTATCATTTCTGGAATGCATCTCCATTATTCCACACAAATATTTTCGATTGCTGTAAATACTAAAACAGTTACAGTTCTACCTAATTCTCCACCTCCTATGTGCGATATTTGTCCTAATTGAAAATTATCTGAATATTGCTCCAATATCGATTTTAAGCATTTACATTTAACAAGTTATATAATTCCCTTCTGCTCTACTCTGTCAGGTTTGTGTTTCTTTTTTTTTATAAACTGCTATTAATGAGCAAGAATCGTTAATAGAGGTTACTGATAGCTATGAAAATAATACAATATGTCTGGCCAACTCGGTGCGGCCGTTAATTGTTTCTGCGCGTAATGGTGTTTATAATTACTTTTCTATTAAGCTCATTTCACAGGAAGGGATTGTTTTTCAGGGAGATTAAAGTGGATATAGATATTCTACGCTGTGACAGCACCCCAGAAAATTACATGAGTAACCTATATGTTAAATCATATCGTGTGACAGATCCTCATAATAATAATAATAATAATAATAATAATAATAATAATAATAATAATAACGTTTCAACAGCCATAAACCAGATCGAACTCCTGAAAGAAACAGCGGAAAAAGTCGGCCTCCAAATATCGTTTGAAAAAACTGAATACATGACCTGCAGCAAAGAAGCCCCTAAATTCATGGAGACAAAATATGGCAAAATAAAACGGGTCCGGCAATTCAAATATCTCGGTGAAATAATTCAGGAGAATGGAATGGAAACAAAAGCCAATGAAGTTAGATGCCAAAAAATGGAAACTGCGTATAGACTCACCCAAAATATCTATAACAAAAAGTGTCTCTCCAAGCATGCTAAACTAAGACACTATAATACAGTTATTAAAC
Organism: Anabrus simplex; assembly: GCF_040414725.1. Taxonomy (NCBI): domain Eukaryota; kingdom Metazoa; phylum Arthropoda; class Insecta; order Orthoptera; family Tettigoniidae; genus Anabrus; species Anabrus simplex. Next base: position 319,314,710 of record NC_090267.1, on the reverse strand, counting down.
CAGAATGCCTCTATGGATCAGAGACACTAATTTTGAACAGGAAAACTGATCTAGAAAATATTCAGAAAAAGGAACGCAAGATCATTAGAAAAATTTTAGGCCCAAAACTCGTAGATGAACAGTACCGCCTTAGAGGGAAACAGGAAATCAAACAATTTTCTAACATTCACAGTGACATCAGAAAACGCAGATTAAGATTCTTTGGACATATAAAAAGGATGAACCCAGATAGACTTACCAAGCAAATAGTTGAATTTTATGAAAACCGAAGTAAAGCTAAAACGGACACAATAAAATGGATTGGCGAAATTAAAACAGATCTCAAACTGGCAGGAATTACACCTGAAGACATCCAAAGCCGGGTTATCTTCAGAACCAAAGTTCATAAGTGGCAAGTTGACCAAGAGGAAAAACCAAAGAAGAAGACCGGAACAACATGGTCTCAAGAGAGAAAAGAAGCACACAGCAAACGAACGAAGGAAGTGTGGGCACAAAGAAAGGCAAATGCCTGTCTCTAAGTACTTTGCGTAGTCCTAATGGGCTCATTCGCAATATATAATAATAATAATAATAATAATAATAATAATAATAATAATAATAATAATAATAATAATAATAATAATAATCGTATGACTTCAACTACTGGGTAGAGGCATTTTGATTTGAAGCTATGCAGCCTGCCTGTGTGTCAACATCGACATTACGCTTCACCTTAACAGATGGCAGAGAAACTGAATTCTGAAGGCCATCCTGTTGCTGACTAGTAATTAGTTGTGTGAGGTAAATACCAAGTGTATCATCAGGGATATTTTACATGTCGTTATCGCACGATGCGGAGTGACGAATGGAATTCAATCCGCTCTTCAAAAATCCAGCTACCTCTGTCAGGTTTGAACTCGCAATCTTGGCATCTTTAAGTCAGTGCTTTACCACTCACCTTCTTCCTTTAACCTAGTGCGTAATGGTAGATGTAGAGGATAAGACAATACGCACTTCCTTGATCTCGCCCACAAGATGAGAGCAGTGTGATTATGTTTATGAGTATGCCTTGACATGGCATAGTTCCCAAATAAATTCATCGACAGAAGAAATAACTTGGGCGGCGAGCATTTGAGCAAATTGAATAGGTATGTACGTGCAAGCAAATATGAATAGGTATACCAGATGTACGAATATACTTTGCCGGTTTTAGTGGTAAGAAAACACGCAATTTTCAAGAGAAATTTATGTTTTTTTAATCAAAGTACTGGACATAGGCTTCTACACACTCTTTCAGGTAAGTTATGAGTACCATGCCGGAAAAACTGTTTATCTTTTGCCGCAAAATATTCGTCGAGCCGTTTTCTAACTTCCTCGAAATTGCTGAAGTGCTGCTGTGCGAGCGCGTGCCGCATTGATGCGAAGAGGTGATAGTCACATGGCGCAATACGGCGAGTGTGGAAGGATGTCCCATCCAAGCGATTTCAAAGTGTCTTCCACTGGTTTTGCTGTGTGAAACGGCACATCGTCGTGTAACAAAATCACTTTTCCATGTCTTCTGGCTCATCCCGGTCGTCTTTCGATCAATGCGTGATTTAAATTAATGATTGGTTGGCGATAGCGTTGTACATTAACGGTTTCGCCGGGCTTCAAGAGTTCATAATACACAATACCGATTTGGTCCCACCAGACACAACGCATGGTCTTCTTGCCGAAGCGATTTGGCCTTGGTGTTGAAGGACCGGCTTCGAAAGGTGACAGCCACGTTTTTCTCCGCTTCGGGTTTTTAAAATAAATGCAGTTTTCGTCACCCGTTACAATTCGGTACAGAAATGATTTTATTTCGTGGCGTTGAAAGAGCATTTCACACGTGACTTTTCATTTTCCATTAGCCGTCCACTCAAATCGTGTGGGACCCATTTACCGAGTTTATTAATCTTCCCCATTACTCGGAAACGTCTGCTGATTGTTTCTTATGACACATTTAATGCTTGTTTCAATTGCTGTTGAGTTTGAATCCAGAGCGCGTACTGTCTTACACATTGAAATCACCTTGTTTAAATTGTCCAAACCATGTCTCACATGTTCTAATCGATGGGCCGTGTTCACCATATGTTTCTATCAGCAAACGATGACTTTCCACAGGCTTTTTCTTTTGATTAAATAAGAAAAGCAATGCGTGGCGCAAATGTTCCTTTTTTCAGGCACGAACGTCGACATGAGCACTGAACGGTACAACACAGACGCTATTGTTTGGCGGACTCAACTTGTGTGTGTTGGTCGGTTAACGTCAGACGAACAAACTTCTTCTTCTTCTTCTTCTTCTTCTTCTTCTTCTTCTTGAAAGGTGTGGTTGGACTCATGTGTTATCGTCCAGTCACGAAAACATTAATTACTTTAACACTGACACATGTATCACTCGTATTGTACTTTAAAATGTAACTGATAGAAAAAACATACCATAGGAGTCACACAAGAAACGATGATAACATATAGACAGAGGGTAAAGAGATTTATATCCTACCAAAATTATGATAAACATTCTGCAATGGAAGAGTGAGCATAAAGAGACTGTCAGAGGATTATAATATAATATGTGCATCATCAAGAAACTGATTTATGCTGTTCACAAGAGTAGGAGTTAGAGAGGATAATAAACACGAAATACTTGTGGGGAAGGGGATGCCCATGTTAAGCAAAGAGGATAGGAAGCGCTGGCGGGGAACATTAAAAGCAGGACATTGTAACAGAAGGTGATTACTGTCAGTATCAGACAAGCCACAAGCACAGGAAGTTGGGGGAGGAAGATGAAAACGATTTTTATATTGGGGAGTAAGGGCATGATTAAAACGTAGACGTATAATATATGTAATATGGCGCCGAGAGTACGTACCATAATAAAACCACGGTTTAAGAGGAATAACAGGTTGTAATTGATGATAAAAACATCCCTTTTCTCGTGACGTTTCATTCCAATCGGACTGCCAATGTCGATATGCTATATCCCGCACTTCATGAATGAGATCAGAAGGGGGGATCGCAAGAAAAAGAGGGGGGGATTGTTGTGATGCTCGTTTAGCTGCCTGATCAGCGGTCTCATTCCCCATGATACCAGAATGACTGGGAACCCAAACTAGAGTTATATAAACACCAGAACGAGTAAGGATATATAAGAGATACTTAACGCTATATAAGTACCAATTAGGGGAAGAAAGAGGCGAGCATAAGGCATGCAGAACATTTTGTGCATCCGTGAAAATCGTAACCTTATCATAAGCATGTGACCTGATGGTAATGAGGGCTTGTCGAATAGCAAACAATTCGGCGGTAAAAACAGAAAAGGCAGAAGGGAGGGAAAACTCAGAGAGAGTATACGGTTGGGGGATATAAAAGGCTGCTCCAACGCCGTGTGCTGATTTTGATCCGTCAGTAAAAATACTTACTTCCCTTATGTAGAGGGAAAGTCGAATACGTTTAGTTGCATGAGGGGAAAGAGGAGTAGAATGTGTTAGACAAGAAAATGATTCAGAAGAAGATATAATTACTTGAGGACAAAAGGACTGACTGTCATAAGGGATAGAGTATAAAGGCAATGTGGGTAAACGGAGGAGCTCAAATTCTCTTGGTATAAGAGAACGAAATGCGGTATATAAAGCAGGGACACGGTTTCCACGGGGAGATTTGGAAGAATAATAAGAATGTAAAAGTCGTAGCTTGGGGATAAGCTGAGACCGGGTGACAGTAAAATGTTTGAGGACATACTTAGCGGCTATGGTCTGTCTCCGAATCTTTAAAGGCTGTTCACCGGCTTCTATTAATAAGGCATTGGTTGGTGTAGTTTTAAGTGCTCCTAAACAGACACGTAGTGCGCGGTATTGTATTGTATTTAAACGTGCAAGGGTAGTAGCAGAAGCGGTGTCGATAAAAAGAGCACAATAATCTAGTAAGGATCGAATAGTTGCTCTGTAAAGGAGAATAGCTGTAACGGGGTCAGCGCCCCAACTTCGACGGGTGATCGTATGTAATATAGAAATAAAACGATCGGTTTTACGTTGAAGAGAGACCACATAAGGAGTCCATGATAATTTGTGGTCCAAAATGACTCCAAAGTAGGGATGCTGATTAACAAAGGGGATGGTAAGACGATCAAGAAGGAGAGGAGAACGGTTAGGTGCGCGAGTATGGGTAAAAAGGATTGCAGCACATTTGGAAGGCGAGAGTGAGAAGCCATGTTCATGTAACCAGAGAGCAACTTCATGAAGGACACACTCTATTTTTCTCCTACACACATCAACACTATCATGTGATACGTATAAAACATAGCCGTCTGCGTAAGCTAAAACTCGTGCGTTCTTTGTAATTATACGTTCTAAATCTCGCATATAAAGCGCAAAGAGGATACCACTTAGTATATCACCCTGTGGGACTCCATGCGAAACGTGTCTTCCTGGAAACGGGGGGTAGGGGGATTTGAGAATGAGCGTACGAGAAGTATATAGGCGTTCTAATAGAGAAATAAAAGCAGAGGGAAAGCCAAGCGAATCAAGGCAAGACCATAATAGGTGTAAAGGAACGGAATCATAAGCTCCTTGAATATCAAGAAAAACAGTAATAGTGCTATGTTTACGATGTCTAGCTAGTAGGAGATCAGTCAACAAAATATTGAGTGGATCTTGTGTGCTACGTCCTTTAAAAAAAGGCATACTGATATTTAGGAAGGATTTGATGTTTATCCATAACCCAGAGAAGACGCCGTAGTAGAATTTTTTGAAAACGTTTCCTAACACAGGAACTTAAAACAATGCCACGATAACTTAAAGGAGAAGAGGGATCTTTCCCAGGTTTAAGAATTGGGACTAAATGAAAGTTGTTCCACTGTGTCGGTACCTGTAAGGGGAGAAGGATATTATTAAAAAGAGAAAGTAAAACAAGAAGACCGGTATGGGGTAAAAGTCGGAGCATAGTATAAGTGATACTATCAGGACCAGGAGATGAACTACGAACTGCTTGTAAAACGGACTGTAATTCGGACAGTTGGATGGGTTGAAGTAAAACAGAAAATTGGGGGGATATGGGACGGAAGGAAGAAAAGGGAGGCGGAATTGTGAAGTCAGGTGTTATAGTATATAGAAAAGAAAGAAGGACATTAGGCAGAATAATCGAATGCGCAGGGTGTACAGAAGTAACACGGGTGAGCGCGCGAATGGCGTTCCAAAGGGATGTTGCAGATACGCGATGATTAAGAGAGGAGATGAAGGCCTTCCAAGACTCGCGTCTCTTTGCATTAAATATGCGTTTGATACATGCATTATGACGTTTCAATGTTAAATAATTAGATAGCGTCATATTCTTACGATACAATTTAAATAAAGCTGTTCGCCGCAGTATTAACTTGTGACATTCGTCGTCCCACCAATGTATTTTCTGATAAGGACGGGGACAGAGGGAGGGGATAAATTTGAATGGATGGAAAGTCTCAACATATGAGGAGAGAATGCGTAGAAGGGTAGGATAGTCTAAGGTACTGGGCGTGTATTGAAGGAAATGGGTGTGAAGGAAACTACAATACGATTGTTTATCAAAACTTCGGAACGACCGAATATTACTGAGCTGAGAGGGTGGGGATGAGGAAAAGAGTGGTTTACAAACACCAAAAGAAATCAGAATAGGGAAATGATCACTCAGATGAGTGTCACGGTATTAGGAGTCATGTGGTCATGACAGAGCGAAAGATCAACAGAACTAGGGGGTGAACCAGGAGGGGTGAGTCGAGTTGGGGACCCGTCATTTAAAAGGGTAAAGTGATGGGATTGAGTTGCCGTAAGAAAATTTGTCCCTTTAGATGTATCTTTTGAACTACCCCAGGCAGTATGGGAACAATTAAAATCACCAAAGAGAAAAACATTGTCAATGGAATCAAATTGGGTAAGGAAGTGGGACCAGTGAGAGGTAGAGATATAAACATCAGGAGGACAATACACATTGATGAAATATATATTTCGCACGATAATACCTAAAGCAAGAGTATTTGGAATGCAATGCGTCAGAGGAAAGGGGACATATGGAATAGACTTATGAATAAAAATGGCAAGGCCTTCACTTCCATTAGTATCAAGGCGTTCGACACGAAACTCAGGAAGATGAAAAAGGGTGTCTGCATAAAACCACGTTTCTTGTATTATAATGATGTTAGCACATGTTTCCTGAATTAATAGTTGAAGTTCATGTTTTTTATGAAAAAGACTTCTAGCGTTCCACTGCAAAACGCGTATCATATAGGGTAAGGATATGAGCGATGCGATCTCTTAGTTGATAAATTACCGGTGAAATGGGAGATTCTCCTCCCACATTCTGAAGAAGCAAGAATAAGATTTGTTGGATTTCTTGATGTACTTGGTTTCTTTGCATTAACAGTTGCGAGTCGTGGGATCGGAGCGGGTAACTAGGACCCGAAGTAGAGGGAGGTGATGCTGTGGGAAGAGAAGATGATGTTGTAGCAGGCGTAGGAGAAGATAATGGAACCCGGCCCGTAGAACCAGGGTCAGGGCGTACCAAGGCAAGATAACCAGTTCTATCATAACCCGGAGTCAAAGGCGGAGGGGCAGATTTCTGGATTACTTGTGTAAATTTACGTTTTCTAGAAAAATCTTGAAATGGGGAAGAAGAGACTTGTTCTGGTACCAGGGGGGGAAAATCCTGGGGGTGTTGAGACGGATGATAATGAGGGAGGGAAGTCTTGTTCTTAGCATCTTGAAATGAGATATGTTCCGTGCTCATGACCTTCTTTATCTCTTGTTGATATTTGTGTTCCGGACAAGTTATTGCTCCCGTTGGACGTGGGCCTTTGCAATACACACATTTTGCAATCTGAGATGTACAATGATCGGTGGCGTGCTCCATTGAGCACTTCCCGCAGCGTGCCACCTGTGCACGACATTGGGCCTGTGTATGACCATATCGGAGGCATTTTCTGCAGAGAACAGGGGAAAAAAATGAAAGGCTCAACATGCAAGTAGACTTGGAAAAGAGACACTTGTGTAGGCAACTTTTGGGCTCGAAAAGTAATTTTAATTGACCCAGTGGGGACATAACCAACACCATCATTGGAAACAATGCGACGATTGAGACGTTGTACTGCTTTAACCGGTACGATTGAAGTAAGATAAAGTCGAATGTCGTCTTCAGAAAGGTTTTTATCCACATCTCGAATAATCCCCACACGAAAAATATTAGAAGACGGGATGTATGCCTTAAGATATAGAGATGTGAGCAGAGGATGGCGCAGAAAATCGTTGGCTTGCCCCGCATTATTAAAAATTATTTGTAGGCGATTACGACCTTTACGGGAGATAGACTGGACGGAAATATTACGTTCATAAAATGTCTCCCAAGGGCCATAGGATGGAGTTGCCCTAAATTTTTGTTTTCCAGAGATTCAACGTATACAATATAAGGTCCAAGGTGTGAATGGGAATACTGTTCACGTTCCATAGGCGGCAGTACATTGTCACCATTAGAATTAGAATTTTGTGATAATTGTGAGTCTGTCAAAATAGATTGAGCTGCCAGGTTTCCAGAAGATTCGTCTTGCATCCGAACTTCTTCCTCCTGCGCGACAACTAACTTATCTCCTAACAAAAGGCTATCACCTCCACTGGAGGCAGCCATAATAACACACGGAACTAGCACTAAAACAAGAAAAAAGGATCCTCACAACCAAATACTGAAAACACGGAGCACACGACTAAGCGTATCGTAATGTGTAAGTACTAGGTAGCGACTGGAGGCACAAAGTTCTTCAAAATATACCAGTAAATAAACTTCAAACTATTTGCTGAAGTTCAAACAACACTTCTCTACGGTTGCCAAGGAAAACAATGAGACGAACAAACTGACATATGTGTCAAATTCATACGCTGCGTACTCTTCGCTGGCGCCATCTCTTAGTGAAACCGGAAAAGACTTATGCATACACCTGGTACATTTATACCAACCATATAAAAACGCCGCGTTGGATTAATTGGAATAGCGTTTCTTCTAAATTTTTCCGTACGAGCATGACGAATATAAGAACCAAGTGTGAAGACTCATCGAGTTCAGGCGCGCCCCGCCAGGCAGCGCTAGAGTTTGGTAGCTCCACAATACCTATCAGCTGGTCTTAGGAATGGTGACACAGGAAACGTATTACTCCGTAACTGATAAGTATATGCACTGTCTTTTATAAAAAAATGAGAGATTACAATTAAAATACCACGGCAGAGAACAATGGAAAAATATCATACACGGAAATAAGAGCTACGACTTTCATCGCATGTTGCGAAAAGCACAAGTTACTCGAGTGTATATATACATAACTAACACAACTCCCAGCATATTAAAAAAACACCCATGAACTATTTAAAGGTAATACTCTACTTACCATCTCAGTTTGTCGGTTACTGGACTTTCGAAAGCTTGCGTGAAGATTTGCTGGATTTCTTTCACTCTGAAGAAAAATCGGCACTGAAATTTTGTCTATAGAATCGATACAATCAAAAAATATTTCGCTCCACATCGATTTTGAGTTCAGTTTTTCACTAAATACTTTCTCGGCCTGGAAAATAATGTCACATGTACTTTTCGAAGGGCGTGTTAAAAACACTTCATTATTGCTTGAACAGTAGTCTTTTATTTCGGAGAGAACTGAAAATGTACTATGATTATTATCACGTAGAGAATGGGCACAGGGCGAACACTTAATAAATTTACAAGAGTGCTTAACAACGTACCCAGCCAAATGGTTCACTAAACATTTCTCAGTATAAGAGTTTCGAACTGTGTATTTCTAACCTGCTTCTCCAATAAATTAATTCTCGATTTTGCTGAGTTTGGACTGGATCTAGCTCGATTTAAATTTCGATTAGCATTTTTTAGGCGCCTTTTGAGCGATAATATTGTCTTTTCGGCATCAGAAAGCACACTAGAATAACCCAAATTTTGATCAACATTAGACTGACCATTTAATTCTCCACTTGCTGCTACACTCCCGCCTTCAATCTTCTTTCTTCTTCTCCTAGTGGTGTCTAGATTCTTTTTTCCTGTTGGGAGTTTTACGGGACTTAATCTCACTTGAAAGGTATTTCGGCAAATTCGGGAAAATGTGAGGCACTGCTCCTGGACGTAATTTCCATCTCTCACGAGGCATAACCACTTTTTCACCATTCACTATAAAGTTATCTGATTTTACTATCAAATCATCAGAGAAATGAACTTGACAAATTCTATTATTCCTTTCGTGGAATAGCTCTGGCCCATTTTTCAAATTTATTTCTGTCCTTCGGTGGTGAAAATAATTGTATACCATTAACTACTCTACCATAGCCCGACTTACAGCCAGGCACAAAACAGTACGGCATGTTGTACTATTAATTTAATCAGGCCACATAACACACGTGTTTTAAGTGCTCAACACACAATGAACTGAGTTTAGGAACTGAAAGCAAAGGAAATTCAACTTGTTGACTTGAAATATCTCGCACAATGACATCTCCCGCCCTTTCCAACAGATGGTTTGCCGGTCTATTGACGTCCGAAACGGGGGAGGAGCTTACGGTCAGCTCTTTCCAATATGGCGGCGAGATAGTGACGGGAAATAAACACGACAGTGATCGGGTGTGGGTCTGTAGGATTTATTAATTGTTCAAAATGTCTTTGGTGTCGTATGCACAACTGTTGAGAGTTGTCGGAGATTTCACGCGTCCATTAGTAGAAGGGGAAGAAATATTCAAGCGTAATTACTTGATATGTGTAAGTAAAACGTTTGAAACAGAAGATGAAACTGGTGTTGTAGCGTTGTGTTTAGAATCATCCCACATTGATTCAAAACCCCACAAAGTTAATGTTGTCTTGAACAAAGGGAGTGAAAATGTGAAGTGCAACTGTACATGTAAAGCGGGTTTGTCAGATAAATGTTACCGTTGACACACTAACATCATAAATTAGAAGCCATAACCTAATTATTTGGTAGAATTGGACAAACCAAGTATTCTTCAACCCCAAACAGCTGTGACTGTAGAGGTTATAGTACTCTTAAATTATAATTTTCAAACTTTGCTCTGCATATTCTGTAGGTAGTTATAATTTTTATACTTATTATTGTCGGTTCTAAGTTCTAACTTTTGTGCTGATGGTAAAAATGGAAGAATATTAAGATTAGGATGTGGGCTGTGCCAACACAAGCCTGTATAAAGCCTAGGATTTATTTGCTTTACAACATTTACTTAGTAGAATTATTATTTTATTTCTTCCCCAAGATTACAGTTTACAAGACAGGTAACTCCCCCGTCACCTGGCTAAGTCTTTGGCATGGACCAGACCAACAAGAAATTACTCCATAACCTCTAATAGTGGAAAAAAACAGTAGCTTAACTGTTAAGCAAATAAATCCTAGGCTTTATACAGGCTTGTGTTGGCACAGCCCACATCCTAATCTTAATATTCTTCCATTTTTACCATCAGCACAAAAGTTAGAACTTAGAACCGACAATAATAAGTATAAAAATTATAACTACCTACAGAATATGCAGAGCAAAGTTTGAAAATTATAATTTAAGAGTACTATAACCTCTACAGTCACAGCTGTTTGGGGTTGAAGAATACTTGGTTTGTCCAATTCTACCAAATAATTAGGTTATGGCTTCTAATTTATGATGACCGGACGAGTTGGCCGTGCGGTAGGAGCGTGACAGCTGTGAGCTCGCATCCGGGAGATAGTGGGTTCGAACCCCACTGTCGGCATCCCTGAAGATGGTTTTCCGTGGTTTCCCAAATGCTGGGGCTGTACCTTAATTAAGGCCACGGCCGCTTCCTTCCCATTCCTAGACCTTTCCTGTCCCATCGTCGCCATAAGATCTAACTGTGTCGGTGTGACGTAAAACAAATAGCAAAAAAGCTCATTTATGATGGCAAAATACTACATATTTTCTTTCATTGATAGAAGTATTTTATAGGCAATTTAAATGCAGTGCTTAATTACTACCACTTAAAGATATTACTCACACGTAGGTAGTTAATTTACTGTCTGCTGTTACACATATGAAGAAGTTTACAAAGAGCGGATTACATTCTATGTGCGGCACAGAAGTATTAGGCTACAAGTTTATCAGTATTTTTGATGTAGCTAAATCTTTGTGAATACAAATTAGAGACAATAATTATCAATGAGTACAATAAACAGTATCGGTACCTACACTGTGGAAAGAAGTCGTTTTCACGAGAATGTAGACTGCACATTATCATGTATCGCGTAACGCGTTTTCCAATTGACAGCGCGGAAGCCCATCTTTCTCTCTGAACTTTTTGTACAGGAAAGTAGTGAAGAGATTTCGCATCCGTTTTATACGATTTCCAACCATATACAGAGCAGTACCTCCTCAAATTTGACAATTTTCTTTCTGTTTCCATCACGACGTCAATGCTCGCCATGTAAATAAACCCCACCAGTCACTATGTTGCAGCTTCAACATTCAACCGCGTGGCTGCGCCATCCAACTTTTCTGACGTCAATTGAAGAACGTGTTGGACACCGACGTTTGCAATGCTCCCAGTGGCGGGTCCACAAACTACCGCGCTATAACAGTTGAGTCATCACATTTGGTTCTTATATTCGTCATTGTACGAGGGAATACACTGAAAACCAATAGTTCTAACTTTTGCTGCATAATGTAGCTAGCCACATTGTTAGTTACTTGATTCCATGTCCAGCAGGTTAGGGTGAGCGCGTGTTTTAAGTATGACAAAGAGCAAGCACTGTGCGATTGTAAGTATAGTGGAAAAAAGGATGCTTCGTTAACTGGAATCGACATAAGCCCTCACATCGTTGCCTCATGTTGCATAAGAAATGGATAAAAACTTCCGAACCTCTTCAATTAGCTGAAGTCAATATCCTCATTTGCTTGAAAGGCAAATTCATTGGTAATTTGCTCTACTGATGCCCGTTTGATCAAATGTTAATCACCGAATGCCTTAAATTCTGCTCAAAAGAATCACTTTGATACAGTGTTCATCAGAATTTGTCCTACCTAGTGCCAGGGTCAACTACATAGCTATGCAGTCTCCATTTTATTTTGATGTTCAACATAGCTCTGGATGAAGTCATCAGACAGTGGAGAACAATGAATGAGACAATGGGAATACCAAAGACGCATGTTGGGGACAAAAAGGACAATAGGGCCCAAGTAGATTGTCTAGCCTTTGCGGACGACATAGCTATAGTAAGTGAGACAGAAGAAGATGCATAGACACAACTCAACAACTTAAGCAATATAGCCGGAAGGGTAGGACTGAGGATCGCCTACAACAAGACAAAGACATTGAATACCACTGAGGATTGGACAACACCGGAAGGCACCGTGCAAAAGGTGGACAAATTCAAGTACCTAGGAGAATTTATAACAGGAAGGAATAGGAGTAATGAGGGAATAACAGAGAGGATAAAGAAGATGCGATCAGCCTTCTGTATGACCAGAGATATATACAATAAAAAGAATATATCTACAGACGCAAAGATCAGACATTACAAGGCAACGGTGAGAAATGCTGTATTATATGCTGCTGAGACAATAGCACTAGGAAGAAATGGTGCGGAACAACTAGAGAAAGAAGAGAGAAAAATATTGAGGAAAATACTAGGCCCTAAGAGAGGAGGTGAGAGATGGATGAGGAGACCCAGGGAAGAATTATACCGGAACATGAGGACAATCTCAGAAGAAATCAGACTGAAAAGAGCACGGTTTGCGGGACATGTAATCAGGATGAATATGGATAGAATGACGAAAAGAGTATGGGAAACAACAGCGAGGACACGAGGAAAGACAGGAACCAAGTGGGTAGTTGAACTCCGGAAAGATTGGTCAGAATTGGGGATCAAGGTGGAAGAAAAGGAAAATTGGAAAAGCAAGTACATACCGACTAATATGCCAGAGATCAATGATAGGGATGGATACAGGAAAAGGATTGAGAGTCACCAGTGGAGTAGACAAGAGAAGAGGATACTGAATATCTCGGAAGAAGAGCGGGAGAGAAGAAGAGAAAGGATGAAGAGGTTCTGGGAGGAGAAGAAGAAAATGCAATCCGTGAAGGAGCTGTCCGTGGTCCTACAGAGGCCGTAACGCAAGAAGAAGAAGAAGAAGAAGATTTTGATGTAGGCCATCTCGTATTGTAAATCTACGCTTTGCATGCCGTTGCATAGTGCCTCAACACTTCATCCGTTAGTTTCTTTCCGACGACTTCGTGGGTGTAGCGCCCATCTTTGTAATCGTATAGGATTATACTCGCAGTACATGTCCAAATCATTCGCACATTTTCTCCTCGGTCGCCACAACGTCAAATCATTTTCTTATGCTAACATTGGGAACATGATCCAAACAAGCGGTGGCGACTGACCATCTCAGTATTGTTCTCTTAGTCGGTGTTCTGGCTCAGGAATGTCAAGTCCACAGTTATATTCCTCTGACATCATGTCCACTTTTCCAGACTCCATAGTATTGAACTTATGTCCCCTTTTTTGTCTACATTTATAACGCCTTTTAGCATGTGTGTCCACATTTATGCTGTTCGTTATCATCCTGATTATGCAGATCCACTTACTCTATGTTCAGAGACCTAAAGCTGATGAAATACGTTAACTGTTTTGTCTTTGAAAGTATGAACGTTTTAATTCATAAAGATTCAATATTTTCAGATATATTTAACGAAGTATATTATTTTGTATAAATCATAAAGTTAAATAAAATTGTGAAATAATTTCAAGTTATACTAACTCATCCATCATCAATTGGCAGCCTCTTCAGGATAAAACATCAACTAGTGAACTAAGACAAGCCTTTCAGATTTCTCTCAATTTCACCTCTTTCTCTATAGGCATTATAATTTAGAGCCATTTCCTCAACTTGGAACGGTATGCCCCGGTGATGAGCTGTCTAAGGTGACCAGGATTGCTCGGCTCCTGTGCATACACCAGTTGCTTTACATAGTCCCACAGAAAAAAATCCAGGGGCGTAAGGTCGGGTGACCTGACGGGTTACGGGACAGATTCTCCCCTTCCTATCCATTTATCAGGAATCATCGCACGGAGATGGTTACGGACGACTACCGCCGTGTGTGGTGGAGTTTCATGATGTTTAAATTACATCCTGCTGCGGTCAAGGAGTGGCACATGTTCCAAGAACGGTGGTAGGTCACCTTGGAGAAATCGTAGATAGTGTTCTCCCGTCAGAGGCCCCTCGAAGTAATGTGGACCAATGAGGTGATCATGCACGATGCCACACAATACTTTCATGCCCCACTGTACCTGAAAAACTGACTGTCGTACCCAATGGGGGTTATCCACACTCCAGTAATGCATATGATGTCGATTAATGGTTCCACTGTTGAAGAACCGCGCTTCGTCTTTAAATAAGATCGCTAAAAACAGGACCAGTGTCCACATGCTGTAGGGTCCATTGGCAGAACACCACCTGTGCTTCGAAATCATGGCCATGGATCTCCTGGTGTAAGTGTAGATGGCGCGGATGAACCCACTGGGTATACAATATACGCATAATATACGCCCGGCTGATTTTCGTCTCCTGTGCAATGACCTGTGTGCTATTGTGAGGGTTATGCCAGACAAACAACCTCAACATTGTCAGCAAACGTCACGGGATGATCTCGAACAGGCCGTATCCTTTCCAAGGACGCAATAGCCCGCTGACATCTTTCCACACTCTGAAATGTCATGCCTGTCAGTTGTTGTCAATCCGGATAGCGTTTTTGATACAAGCGTTGTGCTGGTATGCGTTCCGAAGCAGTGAATACGCTTTGTAATGTGCTATGACTTGCCCCGAATGAGGGAAGTTCAACACAGCTGCATACCTACCTGCCATCGCATGTTGCTATCGTTCCAATAGGGCACACTTTGCCCTATCCGTGGTCTACGAAGTTAATTGGCTTCCTGTGTCCTAGCCACAGACCATCAACTCCTCATCCTCGTTCAACCCAGCTCAATATCCTACGCCACGATAAATACGGCCCATTGAAGGGCCAAATAAAAAAATCAGTCTGTGGAAGCAATCAAGTTTTCAACCTTACCACTTCCCAGGCAATTGGTGGCAAAATAAAGAAATAGTGGCGTGGGATTCGAACTTCGAGCACCCTCCAGCATCACAACTCCCACCGCGTCCCTGCCAAGTGAGCTATTGCGAGGCTTGACATGCAGTGCACCGTTTCCAATGTACAATATCTGTTCCTGATCTGTGTGTGTGTGTGTGTGTGTGTGTGTGCACCTCGTGGTGTAAGACACGTGTTTATCGTATCTGTGCTCGCTTTACGGTTTCATTCGAGGTACCCGTAATGAATTAATAGTGGCGCTCACGATTCCTACTCTGTTCTAGCCCGTTAACACATATCTCATTATATTGCCTAGGTTTAGGGAGAGGGTCGATGTATTTCAGAATTGTAATTAAAGCGTTGGGATGCATAGAATTAAATCGCAACGGGCTGGTGAACCTCCAGGTATTTAGAATGAAAACCAACAGTTCCTTAATTTGTGGCTATTTACAAAATGCCTGTCGTTATTTCTGCAGGTAGCCCGGCTTGTTGGTGTTACTTTAGACGGGCGATAATCCTGAATTACAGGACTCACTTCCACGTTGCTCCGTATACTCAGTCACTTTACCCAACAGTTGCACGCAAGCAGGTTCGGACACACAAACTGTTTGCAATCACGACACAAGACGACTGTACCTTGATTCGACTCCAGACGAGTCCGATGACTCACACAGTCTACACAGTAAATTCATACAACTCATAGTCAACGTGACCGTTCCTCGCACTGCGCTACTCAACAGGTATCACTAAAGAACGACAACACTGCTAACCGTTACTCCTCTCCAAAATTAAGGTGACACTCATTACTCACAACACCACCAACACTGACCACTGAACAGCGACCATACAACAACTCAAACTCCAACTTTTTTGTCTGCATCTAGCCTCCTTTTTATATTCCTGCAGATGAAGTACTGGACACTTTGCGATGCGATTAGAGAAGGAATTTTATCGTCTCTCCTCACCCACGGAGAAACCAGACGAAGAGCACGACACAAGGAGAGTGTACCCGATTCGAAATCCATCATTGGGCGACCTAAATTATTCCTAGATTGGTTTCGGCATAACTAACATCAGCATTGCTCGGTCTTCTGATATGAGACACCTCCAGGGGGTTGAGGTATAACAAGGATTACAAAAGCCTTTCCGAACTCGCCGGTACATAATTTGAAAGAAATGTGTGATTAAATGATTATGTTAAAGCCGGATATATTAAATTAAAACTACTTCCAATTATCTAGAACGTGGATTCCATTCATTCAATTTAAAATCCCCAACAGAAATCGACGAACATCAACATAGGATGGATAAATAATTATTTCACAACATCTCCAATTATACTCATATTTCATGTTACGAGACTGGTTACAGTTATTTCTTAGTTGCGACGATAAACATAGATCTCATAATCAGTCATAACGATTAATGATTCATTTCAAGTTGCTGCCTTGCATAAGGAATCAATTATATCAATATACCACTGTACAGTATCTTAAGTGAATGAATTTATCATTATATAAATATTAAAAAAAAATATCGTGATTGACTGAAGAGGAGGAGACTAGCATTTCTCAGACATTTGTACAGAAGAAACGAAAATAGACTTACTAAACAGATATTTGATTACTGTACTTCTGGAATAAAGAACAGCAGAGCATGGATTATGGAAATGCGGAAAAATATGGAAGGAATAAACATATCGGAGGTCCAAATCTTAGACAGAAATGCATTTAGGAACACAGTGAAAAATTTTGGAGGGTTTCAATTCGAAAAAAGAACTGAGATAACTGGAAGAGTCTAGATAGAAGAACTTGGAAGCAGGCCAGCGAATGCATGAATGAGTGTCGGAGACAGAGGAAACTCCACACAAAGAGAGAGAAATGAAGTTGTAGTGTTATCGTAAGTGCTCAGTTCGCTTGAAAATAAAATCAGGATATTACAAAGAAAGGGGGAAAAACTTCGGGGATGGATTCCTCGTACGTAGAGCGGACGAAGTTATATCAAGCTAGTTCCAAAAGAGCTTGGTGACGCGTTATTAAGGCTTGCAAGTAGGAGCACTCCAGACAGAACAGGCCCGAACGAATGTGTGCACTTGGGCATTTCTGTTTCACAGAAACACATGTCATCATTATGAATGACATCATTATTAGAAAGAAAATAGCTTTCCTTTTTCCTGTATCAAGTTTAATTAAACTATTTTCAGCTCATAAAATGTAATATTCATATACTATGAACCAGCTACATTACATTACACTTTTCACCGCATCATAAAATTTGGTCCGACCGCGCCGGCTGTAAATTACGATAATCGTTACGAGCAAAGATTAATGCGTGTGAACATATTTTTTCACGGAGTGACGAAGATAACATGCAACAGGTTGAACCCATTATCTGATCCTGTGATCATTAAGAGGGGAATTCTTCAAGGCAGTGTTATTAGATCTTTATGTTTTCTTATTAATGTATACAGGTGTCCTTCAAAATTCCTCCAATTTTACAGAGCACGCAACAAACGAAGGAAGAAAGGTCGTATAAACATTGGTCGCAAACCCAATATCTTCAGAGTTATGGTCCACTACCATCAATGATCACGATGTTACAATAATTTTACGGAAGGTAGTATGCAAAAAAAAAAAAAAAAAAGGCGGAAATATATTCCTACTTAATTATTGGTGGGAAATCTCCTAGCGTGTTTTGTTATGGTCTTATTATGATGGGGCACCGGTCCATTTTCATCCTTGGGCTAGGCGACACCTAACATGGGTCTTCCATGAGCGATGGATTCAGGTCCAGTACTTTGGTCTGCCTGTTCGCCTGACCTCAACCCTTGAGATTTTTTGCTTTGGGGACATGTAAAGACCATGGTGTATTCGGTCCCCGCATATAATATTGATACACTACGATAACGCGTGTTTATTGTTTGTGATGCAATCCCGGAACAGCCAGGGGTGTTCCAACGAATGCGTGATTGCATAGGGCGTAAGGTGGAAGGCTGCATTGCAATGGATGGCGGTCACATGTTGAGAGGAATGGATCAAAGATATGGTGAACATTGGTGGTAGTGGCAGCGAACCATAATTCCGAAGATATTGGATTTGCGATCAAGGTTTACAGCATCTTTTTTCCTTCGTTTGTTGCGTGCTGCCTCCTCTGTGAATATTGGAACTTTTTTCAAGGACACTCTGTATATATAAATGATATAAGGAAATAACTGGCATCAGAGATAAGACATTTTTCACCGGGCAAATTGACCGTGTGGGTAGGGCCGCGCAGCTGTGAGCTTGCATCCGGGAGATAGTGGCTTCGAACCCTACTATCGGCAGACCTGAAGATGGTTTTCCGTGATTTCCCATTTTAACATCAGGCAAATGCTGGGTGCTGTACCTTAATTAGGGCCACGGCCGCTTCGTTACCACTCTTAGGCCTTTCCTATGCCATTGTCACCATAAGGTCTATCTGTGTCGGTGCGACGTAAAGCAAATTGTAAAAAAAAAAAAAAAAAAAATACATTTTGTCGATGATGTTATAATCCATAGGGTAATAAATAAGTTATAGCATTGTCTTCTTCTTCTTAGGACGCCGTTTCCCTAAGAAGATTGGCGATGCAATAGATGATGATAACTCTCGAAACAGCGCCTCGAAAGATTTCGATGGAAGTTCATCCATACCAACGGCGCAGGTCTTTAAGCCAGGACTACCGAGCTCGATAGTTGCAGTCGCTTAAGTGCGGCCAGTATCCAG
Organism: Anabrus simplex; assembly: GCF_040414725.1. Taxonomy (NCBI): domain Eukaryota; kingdom Metazoa; phylum Arthropoda; class Insecta; order Orthoptera; family Tettigoniidae; genus Anabrus; species Anabrus simplex. The sequence continues at coordinate 319,295,864 of NC_090267.1, read as the reverse complement.
TATTCGGGAGACAGTGGGTTCGAACCCCACTGTCGGCAGCCCTGAAGATGGTTTTCCTTGGTTTCCCATTTTCACACCAGGCAAATGCTGGGGCTGTATGCTAATTAAGGCCACGGCCACTTCCTTCACATTCTTAGCCCTTTCCTGTCCCATCGTCGCCATAAGACCTATCTGTGTCAGTGCGACGTAAAGCAACTTGCAAAAAATAATAAGCCAGAACTTTCCCCCTCTTCTCACAGATAGGTTTCCTTCAATTTTCCCGTCGATGTTGAGTCGGAGAAGCTCATATCTTTCACCTCTCATGATGTGCTCTATGTACCTGATTTATCAGTGACTGCGAAAAGGTCTCGACAATATTGTGAGATGGACAGCAGGCAACAGTATGATGGTAAACGGGATGAATAGTTACATTGTGAGAAAAAGTCTTCCCAATTTTAATTACTGCTTTTGATGGGGTAAAATTGCTTCGTTGGGATTACTGTAAGTACCTAGGTGTTAATTTAAGGAAAATATCTTCATTGGCGGTAATCACATCAACGGGATTGTAAACAAAATTAACAGATCTCTTCATATGGTTATGAGGGTATATAGCGATTGTAGTAGGCTAAGGATATAAAGGAGATGCCATATAAATATCTGGTAAGACCACAATTAGAGTATGGTTCCAGTATGAGACCCTCACCAGATTACTTGACCTAAGAACTGGAAAACATCAATGAAAAGCAGTTCGATCTGTTTTGGGTGATATCCGTCAAAATAGTAGTGTTTAAAACCTCTGACCCAGCCGGAAATCAAACCCGGGTCGCCCGGCGACAGGCGGACGCGTTGCCCCCTACATCGCGGGGCCGGACAAAGAGTAGTGGTACGAAAATGTTGCAATCTTTGTGCTGTGAAGTTTTGAGTGAAATGAGAGGAATGAGACGAGCTGGTCAAATGAGTGGTATGTTCCGAGCTGTCAATGGAGAGTTGGGATGAAATGACATTAGTAGACAAATGAGGTTATGTGGTGTTTTTAAAAGCAGGAGAGAGTGGTAGTGGTGGTGGTGGTGATTATTGTTTTAAGAGGAAGTACAACTAGGCAACCATCCTCTATATAACACTAATCAGAGGGAAAATATGGAAGGGGTCCGACACTTCGAAAAATGAAGATATCGGCTAAAGAAAGACAAGGGCCACGAAGGGCGTGAAAATGAAATACTCCCTAGCCCTCGCAAACCTAATAGCGTCGGGGTCGGAAAAAAACCAAGAGTTGACTAAGGGAGGTCGGATAGGATAGATGAAAGTGAGGAGCCTGGCACAAGTAAGTGGAAGCAATGCCAGGACTCAGCTGAGGGCACCGTGGTCGCCAACCCACGCTCCAAAGTTCAGAGCCCCTGAGGCCCCTTTTAGTCGCCTCTTACGACAGGCAGGGGATACCGTGGGTGTTATTCTACCGCCCCCACCCACAGGGGGAAAGCAGGAGAGAATACAGTATGAAATAAATATGGAATAAAACTAAATGTATTTCATACTGTATACTCTCATTATCATCATCATCATCATCATCATCATCATCATCATCATCATCATCGGAATACAATAGGACAAATTATTGGAAGTACTCTTTTAGAGAAAGATTTAAGAATTTAAGAATTGGGATAATTCATTTTAGGAAGTTTGAGTTGTTGAACTACCTAGGTGTTCTGCAATGAAGTGTCTCTGCGATGCCTTACAATTATAGATGTTGAAACTGGTAAGTTAAACAGTATTATTACGTAGAAATCCATTGCGTAAAATCTCTACTCTCTAATTTTTGAAAATATTCATTAGTGCAACATTCTCATGTGTAAATGATGTTGTTTTCGAGTTAACTAGGCCGATAGCTAATTTTTTAAAAAAACTTGTAAAAGCAGACGTTAGGCAGTAAAAATTCAATTGTTTGGAATACTGGTATGAAAATGAAATGAAAGGCAGAAAACTATGTGAGGCATTAAATCGCAGTTTCCAGTTTTTATTTCTATTTTGTTTTGGGAAACACTGGATACAATTAACTACATCTTGGACAATCCTCGCTGCCTGGCATATATATTAACGCAGGGAAAAATATTAAAATACAGTTGTACAGTAGACGAGCAAAACTGCAGTTCATAGACATAAATATTGCATATTTGTTTGTTTGTTTGTTTGTCCAACCCTTGTGTCGTGAGGTGAATCTGTCGTGGCGGGCTTTTATGACCGGATGCGCTTCCTGACGTCAACCTTATCAGAGAAGTTAAAGAGATTATATGAATGGCATGATATATGATAGTAGGAAGGGGAAGGGTAAAAACCGATGCCGGCACATAGCCTACTCCTGTCGAATAGCACCAAGGGGTCTGGTCAAGGCTTAACGTCCCCATCCGACGGACGAATTGCCATCAACAGCGTCATATGCCCTCCCTCTATATGAGCACTGCGAAGAGGTTTGGAATTTAATCCAGGATTTTGGCACGCAATCTAGTGTTTATAAATTGTATACCACCACCTCCCCTACCCTGCCGGCCAACATTATGATGATGTAAAAGCCCTGTGGGTGGAGGCGGTAGAATAACACCCACAGTATCACATGCCTGTCTTAAGAGGCGACTAAAAGGGGCCCCAGGGCTATGAAATTTGAAGCGTGGATTGGCGACCACGGGGCCCTTAGCTGAGTCTTGACATTGCTTTCATTTACTTGTGCCACGCTCCTCACTTTCAGCTATCCTAGCCGACCTCCCTTGGACAACTGCTGCTCTTTTCCGACCCCGACGGTGTTAGAGCACTCGAGGCCTAGGGAGTCTTTCATTTTCACGACCTTCGTGGCCCTTGTCTTTCTTAGGCCGATACCTTCATTTTTCGAGGTGTCAGATCCCTGATTAATGTTATACAGAGGATGGTTGCCCAGTTGTACTTCCTCGTAAAACAATAATCACCACCATCACCACCACTGATAGTGGGAATTTTTTCGACCAACGGGACTCGAACCGACTAACCACGGTGTCAGACCGTTTAGGCCACCAGGTAGACTTAAATAAATACTGCATATTATTATCCATATAAAATCGTCTGTCTGTAAATTTTGAATATTACCCGGATAGTTTTTATGCAGTACGGCTCCTTGAGTAAATAGTCAGCATACCGTTCTTCGGTGTCAGAGGCCTCCGGGTTCGATTTCGGCTGTGCCATGGATTTTAACTGCGTGTGGTTAATTCCTCTAGTTCGAGGACTGGATGTTTGTGTTCGTTTCAATATACTTCTCTTCATATATTAAACACAACACATCACAACACACTACACTACTAACCAGAACATAAACACGAGATAGCGAGTACTTTCCGCCAGATATGGTTGGCGATAGGAAGGCAATCCGACCGTAAAACTGGGACAAATCACTATCAGTGTCTACTATCACGAAGGAAGGACGTACAGGACAAATAATAGCCTGTGTCAGATTCAGTTTAATTTTTGTATGTCTGGCTGTCTCCCTCTGTCCGTTATAGTATCACAAGGTAACGGAAAGTGGGTTTTAATCATTATCATACACATCTTCTTCTTCTTCTTCCTGGTATTTTCTTGGGGTGAGCACTTGTTTGGATTTGGTCAGTTTTACAGACGGATGCCCTTCCTGATGCCAACCCTGTGTGGAGGAATGTGTTCACTACTGTATGTTATTGTGGTGTTTGGTAGTGCGATGTGTTGTCTGTAGATGAAGAGACGTGTATTGAGACGAAAACAAATGCCCAATTCCCGAGCCAGAGAGATTAATCAAACGCACTTAAAATGCCCGGGCCTGCCAGGAATCGAACCCGGGTTCCTCTGAACCGAAGACCAGTACGCTCACTATTCTACTAAGGAACCGAATGGAGAGTGGTATTTTAATGACAGTTTAGAGCGAAGACAAGCAGGACGTTAGATTTACGCTGATCAAATTAATTCAGCAGAAGCGGTTTTCAGAAGGTTTTACAGGAAACGTGTCCGACTCGTTGGCTGAATGGTTAGCGTACTGGGCTTCGGTTCAGAGGGTCCCGGGTTCGATTCCCGGCCGGGTGGGGGATTTTAACCTTCATTGGTTAATTCCAATGGCCCGGGGGCTGGGTGTTTGTGCTGTCCCAAACATCCCTGCAACTCACAAACCACACATAACACTATCCTCCACCACAATAACACGCAGTTACCTACACATGACAGATGCCGCCCACCCTCACCGGAGGGTCTGCCTTACAAGGGCTGCACTCGGCTAGAAATAGCCACACGAAAAAAAACCCCACAGGAAACGTGTTCTTTAGAAAATGTATTTTGAAACTGATTTACGTATTTTATAGCCTGTATGTTTCCGATATTGTAAAAAATAAGGGAAATAATGGGAGGATGGCTTCATAGGCAGCCTAAAATATAAAACACAATTTATCTCTTTTACGGTTGGTTTCACTGGAATATTATTGATTACAAAATGTATTTAGGATCGCGTTTGCCTACTTTTTTGTTTTATATTTTTTCCGATACCGGTACTGTGAAAAATAAAGAAAATATTATAGGGGTCATTTGTTTTACGTCACACTGACATGTACAGGTCTTAAAATGATGTAGGGATAGGACTACACAAGGAAAGGGAAGGAAGCGACCGTGGTCTTAATTAAGGTGTTGAAATGTGAAACTACGGAAAATCATCCTCAGGGCTGCCGGAAGAGGGGCTCAAGCCTAGTATCCGTCGAATGAAGTCTCACAGCTACATGGCCCAAACCGTGTAGCCAACTCGTTAGAAAAATAGGGCTACTGAAACTAACCCACTTAGTGACGAGGTTACGGACGGTGAAAACCTTTGACCTTTCACTCTTCCAAGGGCATTTATGACCTGTACGGAGATCTTTTTATAACGTAAATGATCTCGTTCATGATGTTTCATGCATATGGTTATAAATCCTATCCTGTGGTGCAATTTCATGTTCTGCTGACGTTAAGTACAGAAAGTGAGATAATAATATGGTAATCATCTCACCTTCACCTCCTCTGCACTATCCATCTAGGGCAATAGCTATTTGTGCCTTTGTGCATACTAACCACGTGTCTGTGTTTGGACTGTAAACGCCCGAGTACTGTTCCATAAACATATCATGCTGACAGTGCATACGGGATAGCATCATTCCTGTGAAACATTACGGAGAGCATCAAGAATTTCTCGCTATGCCCTACAAGTGGTATTTTCTTCGTTGTGGTATACCGGCATAACTTTACAGACCTGCCGTTTGCATGCTATCACTCATATTTTACCCCTACAGTTTCAAGTGTATACTTCGCACATTTAACAAGTGTTTTTAGGGAGATATTTTTGATAATTTTGATATTTTTATTTTTTTAGGGAGACATTTTTGATAATTGCCTTTGCTGGAGAGATGTAGTGTTAACAGTGCACTATGTCTTCTGGTATGGGCTACAATAAATTTGTTACTTTCATTAACCTGTCTCAGTCTCGTCCTTGGCTTTGAGAATATGAAAGTGACCGAGGTATGAGCGATGCTAATAATACCATTCCTTATGCAGCCAGTACCTGTTATGAATGGTGTGTAAATATTGCTCATAGGGTCGGTTGGTGCATGCATTTCGGTGGGCTTGGCAGACTGATATGTAATAGCAACTTCTGGCTCAGTGAGGAAAGCAACGGAAAACTACCTCATTCCTCATTTCCCTAGTATGCCTCTTCAGTGACACATAGGCTATCTATGGCAGCTGTTGCTGGTACTGTGGAGGATCAAACCAGCCTTCGGGCTGAATACCCAACATACATGCATTTTGATAACGTTTTAGAGAAGACTATAGTAAATTCTACGGATAAGTTGTTCATCGAATTTCTTTACCATTTCCTTCTCTATCGTGAACAAAACCAAGAAAGGGACATCATTATGAACTGAAGCTATCAATCAGGCAATCACCACTGATCTGTATTAGGGAAGCTGCCCAGGTGGGAGATTCCCCATCAGTTGTTTACCTACTCTTTTCAAAAATGATTTCAAATACTTTGAACATTTATCAAACATCCCCCCTGATAAATTTTTCCCATCCCTAATTCCTCTTTCTATAAACGAATATTTGCCCCAGTTTGTCCTCTTGCATTCTAGCTTTGTCTTCACTTTGTGACTTTCAAAAACTACACTGAAGCTTACTTGTCTACTAATGTCATTCGAAGCCACCTCTCTGACAGCTCGAAACATTCCACTTAGTCGAGCTGTTCGTTTCCTGTTTTTTAATGCTATTTGTTCGGGGCGTCTACCCATGTGGATCTTTTGCCCCTACCGGCACCTTATTGTATGAACCTGCGTGTAATTAGAATGGCGGTAGTGTGGAATGTTGTGCGTGAGGAAAGGAAGATTAAGGACGTCACAAACCCCTGACCCGGCCGGAAAACGAACCCGGGGTCGCCGGGTGACAGGCGTTCCAAGTCTACCCAGCCCAAAGTTCGCAATATTTTCGTAACGTTACTAGTTTTTTCTTCGGAAGTCGCCCAGAACAAATCAACCTGCTTTACTTTGAATCTTTTCCAGTTCTTGTATCAAGTATTTCGTGCGAAGGTCCAGTACAACAGAACGATACTCTAACTGGGGTATTAACATTGACTTATACGCCCTTTCCTTTACAACCTTACTAAAAGCTCTAAATACCCTGAAAACTATGTTAGGAGATCTGTAACCTTTATTTACAATCCCGTTTGTGTGGTTGCCTGAATGAAGATCCTCCCTTATGCTAATACCTATGTACTTACAGTAATGCCCATGAACTCCTGTCATCCCATCAACACAGTAACTACAACTGAGAGGACTTTTAATTTTTTGTGAAACTTTCAAGTTGAATTTTCGTACCGTTTGCCAAAACGGACACAAAAAGCGAATTCAAGATGTGACTCACATTTTAGTTAGTTAGTTAGTAATGTTTTATTTTACCTAGCAAGATTAAGGCCTTCAGGCCTTCTCTTCCATCTTCCCATTTCCTTTTCTTTAAAAAATATGTTCCACGTAAGACAGTAATTAGATTGAGTATTTAGTTAAGACTATGTTTATTATTATATTTTAATGTAGTGTAGGCTCCACTTGTGCCGGCCTCGTGGTGTAGGGGAAGCCTGCCTTCCTCTTACACGGACGCCCCGGGTTCGACTCCCGGCCAGGTCAGGGAATTTTACCTGCATCTGCGGGCTGGTTCGATGTCCACCAGGTCTACGTGATTACAATTGAGGAGCTATCTGACTGTGAGATGAGGGCCGCGGTATAGAAAGCCAAGAATAACGGCCTAGAGGATTCGTCGTGCTGACTACACGACACCTCGTAATCTGTAGACCTTCGGGATGAGCAGCGGTCGCTTGGTAGGCCATGGCCATTCGGGGCTGTTGCGCCATGGTGTTTGGTTTGGTTTGGTAGGCCCCTCTTTAAAAAAGTAGGCTGAACGTGGAGTGTGCCTAGTTGTACCTTCAACTACTGTTCAAATAAGGATAGAACCATTTAATTATTCGCGTTTTGTAGTGGTACAGAGAACCGAGATAAATTGATCGATTGAAAATTCAGTCACCTTGACAAGAAATACTGCAATGAATTCTAAACGTCGGAAACTGTACGTAATGTACAGAAAACAACAACACGGTTAAACCTTAAATAATTCAAGGAGTGTTTCGGAATTTCTTTACGCCGATGCACCGTTTGTATATAGAACAATGGACAATTTTTAACAGCTGCATTCATTATTAACTTTTAACTAATGATTTAGGAGTACCCTAATGAAACTGAACGCCCGCCCGCACTGCTGAGTCTAGCAATGGATTACGTGCAGTTGGTTTCCCCGACGTACCCTGCATAGTGCGGTGACATTTTGCTGCCTCTCCCTGTAGATAGCATACTCGAAATCCATTGTAATTTTAAAATAACATTAAACAAATATTGTTTTTACGCGTAATTCAGTTTATATAATTTTTGTCGGAAATATGTATTCTGCGCCATAAACCTTGCGGCCGTGGCTCTGACGCGGCTCGTTCTATTCTTTTGTTCATTACTTGGGTCCAGTTCCACTCACCCTTGGCAAATTCTTGATTTCAAACTTCCCGGTCGGCGTTGTTACAGGGGATTAAATAATAACAAAGTATGAACTTCTTTCGCAATTTTCTATTTTTCAGGAAGTTCTCCCGTTTGGATCCTCCGTGGTAGTATCCAAGTATTCCTACAATCTTGTGTGTTAGGGGCTACTGCATGCAAACTTACAGCTTGTTGTGTATTCTAGTCTGTGGTGTGCTTTTTGTGAACCGTGGCAAAGGAAAGAGGAACTCGCTAACATTATCTTTGGGATTGGCTGTCGTCCCTGCCTTCGACCAATTTGTGGCTGTAATGAAAGGTTTTATAAGCCGGTCTGTCTGTAAAAGAACAGACTCCTTAGTAAGTTAACTGTTAAGCTAAAAACGAGGTGTGAACTAAGTTGTGGTTACTACTGACCAATTAGTAGCTTAAAATATTCATTCTGTTCGTGGAAAGGATACTTACTGTTGGAGAGTTTCAACCTAAACAATGTTTTGGGTCTCACTTCCTGGTACATTTATATGGGTTGATAGTTTAATATTGGCAACTAATTATTTTCCAGATACCTGGCCCTTATGCTTGCGTGCTCATTTTGTACATAAGTATTAATTGGGTCAATTTTGCAGAGTCATGAAATCTAAATCTGAGTTTCATTATTATCCAATCAATCAATAACTACTGATCTGCATTTAGAGCAGTCGCCCTGGTGGCAGATTCCCTATCTCTTGTTTTCCTATCATTTTCTTAAATGATTGCAAATAACTTGGAAATTTCAACTTTATCTTCATATTGTGATCTTTCCCACTTTCAACGACACCACTCAAACTTATTCGGCTACTAATGTCATTCCACGCCATCTCTCCACTGACTGCTCCGCTCCACCTAGTTGAGCAGCTCGTCTTCTTTCTCCCAAGTCTTCCCAGCCCAAACTTTTCAACCTTTTTGTAACGCTACTCCGTTGACGGAAATCACCTAGAACAAATCGAGCTGATTTTTTGGAATTTTTTTCCAGTTCTTGAATCAAGTAATCCTGGTGAGGATTCCATACACCGGAAATCTATTCTATTTGGGGTCTTATCAGAGATTTGTATACCCTCTTCTTTACATCCTTACTACAACTCCTAAACACCCTCACAACCATATGCAGAGATCTGTACCCTTTATTTACAATCCCATTTATGTGATTACTCCAATGGAGATCTTTCCTTATATTAACACCTAGGTACCTAGTGATCGCCATAAGGAACTTTCACTCCATCAACGCATAGTTAAAAATGAGAGGACTTTTCCTATTTGTGAAACTCACAACCTGACTATTAACTCCGTTTATCACCACATCATTGCCTCTTGTTCATCGCACAACATTATGGAGGTCATTTTGCTGTCGCTCATAATCTTGTAACTTATTTATTACTCTATACAGAATAATATCATGCACAAAAGCCTTAACTCTGATTCCACTTCTTTAATCATATCATTTAAATATATAAGAAAACATACATTAGCGGCGAGTCAGGAAGGGAAAATACAGCTGAATGAAAAAGGACGGACAGGGAAAAGCACGACAATACTGCTCATAAATTTGTCCCTACCCTTCATAAACCATGGCTAAGGAAGTTTACAGACGAAAGAGCGTATTGCTTGCCCCGCGGAACAATACATCGCAGGAGATAAAGCCAGGACCGAATGGATATACTTGATAGAAGGGTGCGCAAAAATATGAGATTTTGTAAAGAACTCCAAAAGATTGTCATAAAAAGAAAACAAGCATTGAGTGAAGGTCGAGAGTTCAAAAACACCTTTCAAGCCGAAAGGACGGAAGACGAGAAGAAAAGGACAGTTTGAGGCCAGATCCCGGTCAACTGATGCCAGGGGGAATCGAACTTGGTGACCAAACCACCCGACACAAAAGTGAAGCCAGGACCAATGAGGGATAACGTGGGAAGAAGGATTGGAATATGAATGGAAAGGAACCCGGTAGATGAATCTGAAAATCTAGCGTAGGAGGAGCGACAGAGATGATAAAAAGTGCCAACTTGTAGAGCGGAGGAGGATTGCCATTCTTTTTACCTGTCTATCAGTAACATTTTACCGGTCTCTTAGCAGTCAAGTACTACATTCTATCTCCAGCAGAGACTTTAACCTTACATAACTGTCCTCACACAGTTGAACTTTGGAGAGCATTTCTTCAGACACAGGGTGCGCGCTAACTAAATGTCTCATTTTCCTGACGGTCTTAATATGCACGTGGCCGCCCCACAGTGTTAGAGTGTAGGCACATCTGTGAAGGGCATGAACAAATCGACGAGTGAAAGTCCAGAGCACAAAAACGCGACAATACGCGAGCGAGTGGAAGCTGACGTGCCGAGTGCGATTCCGATATTATAAAACGAGTGGCGGAGTGTGTGTATGTTCTGTCGGTCATCACGACGCTCAGGTGTCATAATTCCAGAACTATGTATATGCAGAGACCTATTGAACTAGCGGTTGGATTGGCCCTAGCCAGATGTAACGTATCGATGGCCTAGTGCACAAACACTGTATGTCCATTTATGGCCAGTTTTCAGTTAATACCATATTTGGATGTCTCTCAGACATATCTAGCTAATTCACAATTATAACATGTTTAAATAATTGCGAACATGCTAATTCCCAAGGTGCAGATATTGCATGTCCTAGTTAAATCAATAACTCTACTACACGAATGTTGTTTGTCCCGTATAATAACTTTAGCCTAGGTATGTCCATTTGGTTGTCATTTCATTTCATTTCAAGGCGCAGATATTGTACCGTACCCAGGGGTAAATGCCCTCTAGGACGATGCCTCCATTCCTGTATGAACATCCGACTAACTCAGGGTTGGGCAGAGTGTGGGTAGGTTGTCGGTTGGGTCAGGATAAAAAGTCGAAGTTCTACTCTAAAATCTCAATCAATGACAGGAAATGGAGGTATAACACGAATGAGAAACAATCATAGGGGGCAAGATGGATTTATTGATAAATATCCCCGATCATATTACGAGAAAACAATTAAATCAAGAAAAAATAAATGTCAAAATGAACTCAAAAATGTAGAAAATAAATGGAAATCAAAACGTTACTTGAATGATAAGACAAAATTTGAAATCAAAAATCAAGTTCAACAAAGAACATTATATACATCAAGACTGAGCTGCATTTTATAGTCCATTGTTTATATTGTCTGGCAACAAGTGTACGCAAACACTGACATGTGGTATTTCAGTATGGAGTTACACACTATCGCATCACAACGATACGGTTACCAAATTTAAGTTAAATCCGAGAGTCGCCGAAATACAACTCTTAAATAGACATTACATAATAAAGAAAAGTTACGACGAAAAGGAAAATAATTAAGACGCAATGGACGCTATGTAAGTTATGCAAAATACTAGGGGCATATCCTACACTATATTTACAACAATTCAAAAAATCAAACTAAACACATCTATATACATCGGATATCGAGTAAAGTCTTAAATGCTACACAGATTCTAATGTGAAACCCGATTCACTGCAAAAGATCTAGACAGAACTAGATAAACCATCAATACTTCAGCACTCGGACTGTTCCCTTTTTAAAACAACGAGACATGTATACAATCACAAATAGCAATGTAAAACATCATCCTGTAAGGGAAAAGACATATAAATAACCCTTGATATCACGAAGAAAGCAATGGGCAACATTGCCTCCTTCTGCTGCATTTGAGCGCTCAACAGCGCGGTCATCCGTCATGTACTTCCGGGTAGATTACGAGCTGAAAAGAAATGTTGAACTCAACACTATGCTAAAGTTTAGATTCTGTCTCCCGGGGCGGTCATAAGGAAGTATCGTCTCCTTCACACCTACAGATAAACACAGGCCAGAAATCAGCTTGCCACGAGATAACACCTTTCGCCGGCTACACGGAAACTCACGTATATTCATACCTTCTTAGCATGCTTTTACCATTGAATATCATCAGACTCAATAGTCTGGAATTAATACTGTCCATTCTGATCACAATATACACTCAGAAGACACTTAGCAGGCACACACATCTGCACAATATTCTTTCTCTTGTCAGGCACACAATCATCCTGCATCAATACATTATAATTCGGCATGCAATTTTTATCTCATTATTTCTCATAAATCCCATTGGCCTTCCACATTATGAGACTCAGTTCGTGTCCTTTACAAACCATCAGGTAAAACAGAATCCAACTTAACTCAAAGATCTTATTTTAACAACGACGTTCTGCAGCTCCTTCAGTCAGCTTCCGTAAAATCATGCGTCATGCATAAATCTATACCTGTCTCTCTGAATAACCGAAATGAAATGAACTAATACGTATGGAACGTTGTATAAAGATGAACCTGTCAATCTAGCCCTTATAGCATATAAATATAAGGAAAACTTGGAATACCCTATACTAAGTAACATGAGTAAATAAACAACAACTAATCCTATCAATCCCTCATTTTCCCAATCATCTAATCATAAAGCAAAATGAAAATAAAATAAACATACATTATTCTCGTATCCGAATCTATCATATTAACAAAATCAAACAAACACATGCCTTCAGGCTTACTTTACATGAAAATTAGAAATTCTATCTACACTGCCCTAGTACCTTAACATAATTTACATATCATGCCATAAATAACCCATGTATCTTAACTGAATTCCATCCGACGACTCTCGAGATACCAGGATAGCAGCTTACATCCCCGCTGATTGAGGGATTTACTCCATGTTAATCACACTATTAACATATGAGAATGCACTTCTTTCTTCTGCATGCATCGCCATCATCTTGCTGGAAAATACTCCACTGGAACACAGAAGACTATGGTTGACAATATCTTCGCTGCTTAATGCTACGAGCCGAGATACCCTTTCTCTTAACAAGATCAGCTAACACACTGATATAATTATAATACACTTCACTTAGAGGGTGAGAATACAGTTTTAAAAGCAGCACACGGTTCGCTACGGAAGTTCCCCGCGAATCGCGCCCGTTTCGAAGTAGTGAAACAATAGCACGTCTCCACTACACTTGCTACACATCAGTCACTAAGCACCGTCTTTATATATTGAAAGTAAACTCTGCCAAAATATACTATTCCATTTACTCAAGAACAGTAAAATCTTCCAACTGCACAATTTAAAATATAATTTAGAACCAGATACTGTTACTGGAATCACGATCACCAATTCAGAGTTTGTGCTTCCGCACTATCCAAGCATTTAACACAGAGCCACGCTCTCCAGGGCTAAGGTTACTGAGGAGGCTTCGGTGACGCCATATTAATAATGGGGTTCCGGGTGTCTGAACCAACCACCAATCAGAAAATTCGTCGTATATGATGACACAATATTATTTGTGATATATTTACAAAACACAGCTCAAACACTAGCAAATCGCTTCCACCAATTTTTATATTACTTTTCCAAATATATCTGACTTCTGAAACTGTAGAAAACCGATTACTGACAGAAACTGACTTTAGCAACTGAGCACGTTGGTCATTCTGGAATTAAGATTTGGCGCGGTGTGGCCTCCATGTTTCCCAAGTCCTTAATTTCTCATTGGCTGAAATATATTGCTTAGTCAGCATCTACTACACGTGTCGATCCTTGCCAGTGCTTGGTTACGCCATCCTTTCTCACGGTCATACGGAAATATGAAGCAATGTCCAGCGACTCACTGTCCCGTTCAACATCCGGTATCAACTATCTTGGGATACGATGCTTTAACATGTTAGACTGTAACTTTTATGAATAAATTTTACATATTGGGTCAAATAATATTCTAATTATTATTATGGGCCGGCAGGATACGGCTCAATATTGTATGTCCGTACATACTATTCTGATGTTGAAAATCTCAAGTTCTTACTGCCTTGATGGAGCACAGATATTGTATGTCCTGGACACTGTTTTGAAAGATTCGAGACATATTTATAACTGAACAGTGATTATTCAACTTTATTTAATTACTTATTATTCATACATGGTGATTTTATTATGAAAATAAAATCATTTAGTAATAAATGATGAAAAAGAATATTGAAATCAATTCCCTTGAGAAATACAACGTTTGTGCTTTGAAGTTCTCTTTCACATTGTTAGTGCCAAATGTTGTATGCCCCAACCTTCCATTAAAATGTAGTGAATAATTCCTTTACTGATGAACAAAAATGTGGTCCAGTAGTTGAAGTACAATTAAAAAGAAATAAACTACAGATCAGTAACACTGGCTACAGCTATAGGTCAGTAACTGCAACATAATATCCTTTCAATTTGAGTTTTCTCAGAATCATGATTTTTAGACATACAATGTTTGTGCACTAAGCCATCGATATAATCATCACGTAGCCATAAACTTTTTTTAAATCTAAACCAAATAGGTAACGGTCGCAAATTTGCACACATAAATGTTACCAGGCTACTAATCATTCAGCAGCGAATGAGATTCAGCACAGCCGGTTTCAGTACCAGCAACATCGGAGGAGATTCGCGACTGTGGAACGAGACGTCAGGATCAGACTCATGGAAAACAAGTTTCCGGAACATCCCCGATGATGGAGATGAGCAAGTAAAACAGCATGGTGCCATACAGCCTGAGAGGGAGTGTTACCTGAGATTAGTAACTTTTGAAATTCTTAGGAATGTAATACTCTACGTAGTTAAGTAGAGGCGTTTTCTTGTACATAGTAGTCATAATTACAGTAAATCATTTCTTCGAACAATTCTTAATGATGGGTTAACCGCCAGATGTATTTAACTAGAGATAATGATAATATGGTCCGTGAATCGTATTCATTTCATCCCCATTTCATTTTATTTGTGGGAAATAGTAAAGTAACAAGCATGTAACTAGAAGTAATTGTATATAAGGTAATGTTAATCTTCACATTAATCAGTAAACCTACAGGACCAAGTCAAATGTAAAGTAAGCATTTCAGGTCTAGCGTATTTGGGTAGTTTGCATACCCGGTGTTAAGAAATGAAATGGAATGGCGTATGCCTTTTAGTGCCGGGAGTGTCCTAGGACAAGTTCGGCTCACCAGGTGCAGGTGTTTCGATTTGAAATCCGTAGGCGACCTGCGAGTCGTGATGAGGATGAAATGATGATGAAGAGGACACACACACCCAACCCCGCGCCAGCGAAATTAAACCAATGATGGTTAAAATTCCCGACCCGGCCGGGCATCGAACCCGGGACCCCTGTGACCAAAGGCTAGAACGATAACCATTTAGCCATGGAGGCAAACAATGTTACTAATATAAGCATGGATGTGAGAGCCATTCTGTGAGTGTAATTATGAATGAAAATTTTGCCATTTCCGGTTCATGTGTGTTAAGATACTCATCGTTGGAAATCTTGTCTGTTCAAATTGGAACAAGGGTCAATGTGAATTTAGATTAGGCGCGAATCTCAGGCTTAATTAGAAATCAGTTGAAAGCGGCAGGTCGTGGTTAAATAATTTCTGGACGCAGAGAGGAATCGTCGAACGAAGTCAATCAGTTAGGTCGAAGAAGGTCTTGGGATAGAATCGTCATTTGTACGCTATGAGAAAGCAGACAGATAATGTAGTTCATGAAGGACTGTGGAATTATATTACTGTGAAGTTCATATAGGAATTCAATGGAGAGCCGTTAGTGCCATGAATAGAAGATTAATTGACAGGCCTTGGGGACAGTAATAATGATGTTTAGCAGCATGCTGTTCGAAGTAAAGGCGGGGCCGTGGTGATCAGCGTATTAGATTGCGCAATTTTAATATTCTAGAGAAATTAATGAATTAGAGGAGCCTGTGACCTCTCGCATGTACTGGACGTCGGGATCACCTAACGAGAGAAATATAGCCCCAAGTATTATTTAGTAGCCTATATACAGGGAATATCCCCAGTAATTATATACGATCCTTTGCAGCAGATTAGAAACGATGACACCGAGCGAGTTGGTCGTGCGGTTAGGGGCGCGTAGCTGTGAGCTTGCATCCGAGATATAGTGGGTTCGAACCCAACTGTCGGCAGTCCTGAATATGTTCTCCATGGTTTCCCATTTTCACACCAGACAAATGCTGGGGCTGTACCTTAACTAAGGCCAGGGCCGCTACCTTCCCACTCCTAGGCCTTTCCCGCCCCATCGTCACCATAAGACCTATCAGCGTCACACGCGAACCACACATCATCCCTACTATCAAGGGACCTAACGGCCCGGTATTCGAGAACCGTAACAGAGCAGAAGTCATGGCGGACTCACCTGAGGCTGTATTCACCCCCAACGATACACCATCTGACTCCAACTTCACCAGGCAAACTGAGGCAAAGGTAGCAGAGTTCCTCGAAAACGCACCTAAGCCAGAGTTTAAGTGGACAATAGATCATCTTAACCCCAAGAAGGCGCCTGGCCCGGACGAGATCCAAAATATTATAATGAAGAAACTAATCCATAAAGCCCTCACTCTACTCACCAGCATCTTCAATGCAGTGTTCAGGCTTCAGTACTACCCTGAACAGTGAGAGAGGGGTAAGATACTCGTATTTTGGAAACCATGCAAAGACAAGTCAGACCCAAACAATTACAGACCCATCAGCCTTCTGGACGCCCTCAGTAAAGTATTCCAGAAAATACTACTGAAAAGGTTAATAGGACATATCAAGGAAGAAGGAATAATTCGCAACGAGCAATTTGGCTTCAGGAACGGGCATTCAGCCCCACAATTACTCACTAAATTCATAGAAAATCACCATGGGTTTCAATAAGCGAAGGAACACGGGTTCGGTTTTCCTTGATATCCAGAAATCATTCGACAAGATCTAGCACGAAGGCCTACTAGCAAAACTAATATACCTCAAATTCCACCCAGGCTAGATAAGACTAATAAAATCTTATCTGGAAGGCCAAGAATTCCAAGTTGACGTACACAGCACGCGAAGGTTTAGAGCGGGCGTAACCCAAGGGTCCCTTATTGGCCTCTTCGTCCTATATACAAACGACATGCCAACAGCGGAGCTTACTACCACACACCTCTACGCTGACGACACTGCTATCGCAGTTCAGCACCCTCAGCTAGCGTGCACTCGGGAAATGTTACAAGTAGCACTACGAGGTCTCGAGCCCTGGCTAACGAAATGGCGCATTGTGGTCAATGTTGACAAGTGCCAAACTGTGCTGATCACAAGAAAGAACAGAAGCACACACAGGCCAGCCAATATTAAACCGCTAAAGCTGTTTAATCAGGATATAGCATGGCATGACCAAGCCAAACACCTACGAGTAGTTCTAGATAGAAAGCTTACCATGGTATATCACATTAAAGCCATCCAGAAAAAAGTACACATAAGACTCAGCCAGCTGCACCTAATACTGAACAAAAAATCCAGTGTAAACACGAAGGTTTCTATAAACACGTTTAAGGCCTTAATTAGGCCAATAATCATGTATGCAGCCCCTGCGTGGGGGTTCGCTGCGATGACGAACCTGGATAAGCTGGAAAACATACAACACAAATGCATTCGAGCAGCGGCTAAACTATCTAGAGACACACCACTACGGCATCTCTAGAAAATAGCGAACGCTCGCACGATATGACACCATATTCGTAAACAAACACTTCGAATGTACACCAAGTCATGGGGTAACAAGATCAACCCACTATTAAGTGGGGGTAGGACGCTATGACGTTGATCTTTACACCATGTACCCCGCACCGAAACACACTTTGCTCAGCCATAGGCTTAGGAGGCGGGAGGCCGATAGCCGGCCCCCTCCCTAAGTTGACATCTATACATTACATAAGCACACACTACACTGTAGACACCATGTATCTGTGTAATTATGTTCCTATGATTCCAGCCGTCTTCATCCCGAGGGACCCAGTGTCCCAGGCGAGCGAGGATTGATAGATACAAAAAACAAATAAGACGATGGCAGCCTAGCCAGACGGCCATGGACGAATCAGTCCATCTCTGCCCCCTGACGGAGACATGGGAGCGGAAAACCAGTCCGCGCCCTATAACGAAGACACCAGAACTAATTTAGATGGTTATTTTGTGTTATTTGTATTCTTTACTTAGGTAAAGTCCTGGACACGAGAGAGCAGACAAGCAAGCCTGCACTCTAAAGGACGTCTGTATATATGTAAATATGTAAATGTCCTGTACGTAATACCCTTAGCATAGTTGAAGTGACAAGTGTGTTCCAGCAACACCGCACGAGAGGAACATCGCCAAGCGGAGGAAGGTAGCCAATTTTACCACGTAAGGCTTGGCTCTTCATCCCCTTCTCCAAACGAAGACTTGGCACCAAGAAGCACTGGCTGCTGGACAATGGGACGAACCTGTGGTCCAAAGCCCGGAAGCTAATGGACCCGAGCCGCACCCGGCAGTGGCAAGAAGGACTGATCCCCATGATAACTGACAATGGAAAGGAAATGGTTATGATTTCATGACACATATTCCAAACTAACACAACCTATGCATTCTTCCAGCCAACATCCTTGCATGTATTATCTACAAAAAAGTCAGGTTTTACATGTAGACTCTTTCTTTTCCGCTATGTGGTTTTTCCCTGACCCTTAATACCACTCCTCAACACCACCTTACCAACACAAACATCTGCCTGGTAGCATTTCTGACATGGAAACCGGCCGGTACTCCTCTAGTATCATCTCCCACTCCTCCCTGCTGTCTCTTTCTTCTTTGAACTGATAGCATGTCGGAGGCAATGTAGAATAGTGACGATTATCACATCGAGAAACAAGTCCATATTCGTCATCGTCACTGGCTAAACACCATCTGACAGTCCCTTTTACTGGGAATTGTTGCTGCAAATTCTTCTTTGGTGAGTTAAAGAGAACTATCTATATAATTTATGGACACTGGACTTGGTGACAGATCAGTTTTGGTCCTAGTACTTGATGAGATTATTTGCGTAATTACATATATTTTTCCATTCTTACCCATTCGCCAAAGTACTACCTTCGTAATAGCTCTCAGTTACAAATTAGTAAAAGTTACACTGCCAAACTGCAGACGCACGTTAGATGCGAGAAGAAGCCTCTCAATCGACGTCCGTACGTAGGGTTTCTTCATTGAACCTTGCAATTGTACGATCTCGTCCCACCTATTACCACTGGTAAAATACTGGCAGTATGTAACGGATGTCTCTCGCGTCACTAGCTCTTCTAGCCAGACAGACTGTTCCAGTCGGTGCGCCATGCGCTAGTCGACGCATGATCTTCTTTGGAACAGACAAAACATTCAACTACCGGAAACAATGACATTTAATTTTTTATACATACATACATACATACATACATACATACATACATACATACATACATACATACCTTATCATTATAGACTGTTATGCCCTTCAGCGTTCAGACTGCAAGCCTCTGTGAATTTACTAAACGTCGCCACAATCCTCGATTTTCAACTAGTGTTGTGGCCTCATTTAGTTCTATACCTCTTATCTTTAAATCGTTAGAAACCGAGTCTAACCATCGTCGTCTTGGTCTACCTCTACTTCTCTTACCCTCCATAGCAGAGTCCTTTATTCTCCTAGGTAACCTATCCTCCTCCATTCGCCTCACATGACCCCACCACCGAAGCCGGTTTATGCGTACAGCTTCATCCATCGAGTTCATTCCTAAATTAGTCTTTATCTCTTCATTCCGAGTACCATCCTGCCATTGTTCCCACCTGTTTGTACCAGCAATCACTCTTGCTACTTTCATGTCTGTTACTTCTAACTTATGAATAAGATATCCTGAGTCCACCCAGCTTTCGTTCCCGAAAGCAAAGTTGGTCTAAAAACAGACCGATGTAACGATAGTTTCGTCTGGGAGCTGACTTCCTTCTTACAGAATACTGTTGATCGCAACTGCGAGCTCACTGCATTAGCTTTACGACACCTTGATTCAATCTCACTTACGATATTATCGCACGGAAAATCGCAATTTGATTTTCTCCTCCCTTTGTTACAATTGATTATTTGGTGAGAATAACATAAACAACGGCAGGGTATAGGAAATACGTTTTAAAAAGTAAAATACGATTATTTCCGTTATTGTTCGCTGTAAAATAAAATTTTTAAGAGCGCGTAAGATCGAAAATGTTAATTCCCACATGATTTGATATGATCCAGTATTAACGGATATATTTGAAAATTTATGTCAGAACTTCCCCAAACTACTATTTGATCCGTCGTGAATAAAATTATTTTTAAAACAGATTTTATTGCCTTCTTCCCTGAAATAAAATACTGATTTTCATTAAATTCTGTTCGACATTTGTCTCGTGATGCGCGAGCATGGAGACAGACATAATGACGGACATCTAAAAATTTGATATTTTCATATCTCTGACATAAATACAAATTTAGAAAAAAATTGATCAAAGTACAGACAAACCTCTTATTTTATTTATATATGTAGTTTATAGATTATGGACGTGTGAGTAGTGACGACAATCTTCTGGACGAGTAGTACTACTGAGGAAATAGTTACGCTGACTATGTGACATACCTGTATCGGTGGGACAGCACTGATTGATTCCAGTAGTGAATCGGACAGTTTCATTAATGCTTTAGTACATAGCTATTAGAACCCCCAAAAATACAATCGAAATTAGTTTTAAAATATTATCTCGGAAATGTGAGTTTCCTTTATAGCTCCTTTAGGAAGATAAACATGTGCTCCCATTGCATGTGGTGCCTCGAAAGCGTATAAGGGAGGCAGTTCGCACTCTGCACAGTTTTGCTTGCATTGTTCCTGCACGTAGTATGCCCAATTACCGAGCACTGCGGTCATTATGTTACTGGCTAATGGGGCACTTGCTCAAGCTCACTTGCTTGTATTTATCGGTGACCTTTCATCACCTCTCTGTCTTCAGGCAAACGGAGGAGTAGCAAGTGGAATGGAATTTTGAGGACAAGGAAAACGGGACGTTTACTTTCCATCATATGCACTACACCCTTGTAGAAACATGACATCTAAATTAACATTTTATTATTATTTCCCTCTAGAGTAAGATCAAGATGATGATGATGATGATGATGATGATGATGATGATGATGATGATGATGATGGTCATGTCTACCCTTGAATCCCGTTTCCTGATACGGAGTCGGGGATGAGATTAAGGTGAAATTATTTGCCATGCTTTTTAGGGCCGGATGCCCTTCCTGACGCCAACCTCAGTTGAGAGGCTAATTAACATGAAATTAATGATGGTAAATAAAACTGGATAAGGCTGTGGCCTATAAATAGGAACTGTTCCGGCATTTGCCTCGAAGCGAAACTGGGAAACAACAGAAAACAATTCTGAGGACAGCTGATGGAGGAGTTCGAATACACTCATCTCCCGAATTAAAAGTTCCGCTCCATAGCCGTAACGCGGTAACATGCGCGACTATTCCACTCGGTAATAATAATCATCATCATTAGTCGTTGTGCTCATTACTGAGCGTCGTGACCTCATAACTCCATCATTTCCGTGTTGCAACCTTGACAAGATGTCTCCATCCCGAGTGGTTTTCACATTTCGTTAATATGATCAGAAGTGGCAGCCCAGTGATCTTCTTCGCCTGATCTATCCATCTGCTTGCTGTTCTTCCTCGTGGTCTACTGCCTTCAATTTTGCCTTGTAAAATTACCTTTTCCAAGTTCTCTCCATCTCGTCTTAGAATGTGGTCAAGGAACTGGAGGTAACGCTCACTCACACGGGAAGATAGGCGTTTCTTGATGCAGAGTTCGTCCAGAATGGAAACATTAGTTCTTCTTTCTGTCCAGGGTACACGTAGCATTCTCCGCCAACACCACATCTCAAAGGCATCAATGCGTTTTTTGTATTTAGCATTCACGGTCCAGGTCTCACAGTCGTACAAAAAGACGGAGAACACTAGTGATTCTATTCATGAGGTATATATTTGGGCTTATGCCGTGTAATTAATTATAAAAACATACTCAACGCGTTTCGAAAGGAACCTTGCCTTTCTTCATCAGGAGACACAGAGAAAATGAAACGACGCATAACAGGTTGCTAGGAGAAAGCAACAAGGAACTTGAAATGGTGCCCTAAGACGTAAACGGGACGCCATTTTAGCCCCAGATAGAGACAACGAATGGCAACAGCAAAGCATTACTCTCTAATGGTTCTGACTATAGGTATCCATGATTCACTGAGGTTGTAGCCTGTATCGCGGTTGAAATTATCTGGGTGTTTACGTATTTCAACCGCCTCCCTGATAATTCTTGGGCGATATTGCTTTATAGGGCAAGAACATCCACTTCTTGGAACAAAACATCATGACCAGATGTTAAGGCATGATCAGCAACAGCTGATTTATCAGGTTGGTTGAGTCTGATACATCTGGTATGTTCTTTGATGTGAGTACATACCGTTCTTGAAGTCTGCCCAATATAAACCTTGCCACAAGTACAGGGAACTCTGTAGATACCAGGTTGTTGCAATTTAGGCAAACTATCCTTAGTTAGTCGCAGGAGTTGCCTAATCTTAATTGATGTTCCAAAAACAGTTCGTACATGGTACCTACGTAAGATTTTAGCAATACGATCCGTCGTGTTATGTATGTAAGGTAGGTAAGCAGTTCCTTTTACATCTTTTTTCTTAACAGACGTCCGATTATGTGTCGATTTAAGAGCCGTTGAGATCAAAGCTCTGCTGTAACCGTTGCTCTCAAAGGTGGTTCTCAATGTGTTAATTTCCTCTTGTAGAGCTGACACTTCACAAATCCTCCTGGCCGTGGTAGTCAGAGTTTTAAGGATACCATGTTTCTGGGCAGGGTGATGGTGAGAATCTTGGTGGAGATATCTATTGGTGTGTGTAGGATTACGATAAATGCTGTGTCCTAAAGATCCATCCTCTTTCTTGGTGACGAGAACATCTAAAAATGGTAATTTGCCGTCAGATTCCATTTCCATGGTGAAACAAATGGAAGGGTGCTGGCGATTAAGGTGATCCAGAAAGTGACTAAAATTGTATTCAGCTTCCGTCCATACGACGAACGACGAACGTATCATCCACATAACGCCACCAGATCTTCTCTGACTACCAGGGCCAGGAGGATTTGTGAAGTGTCAGCTCTACAAGAGGAAATTAACACATTGAGAACCACCTTTGAGATCAACGGTTACAGCAGAACTTTGATCTCAACGGCTCTTAAATCGACACATAATCGGACGTCTGTTACGAAAAAAGATGTAAAAGGTACTGCTTACCTACCTTACATACATAACACGACGGATCGTATTGCTAAAATCTTACGTAGGTACCATGTACGAACTGTTTTTGGAACATCAATTAAGATTAGGCAACTCCTGCGACCATCTAAGGATAGTTTGCCTAAATTGCAACAACCTGGTATCTACAGAGTTCCCTGTACTTGTGGCAAGGTTTATATTGGGCGGACTTCAAGAGCGGTATGTACTCGCATCAAAGAACATACCAGATGTATCAGACTCAACCAACCTGATAAATCAGCTGTTGCTGATCATGCCTTAACACCTGGTCATGATGTTTTGTTCCAAGAAGTTGATGTTCTTGCCCTATAAAGCAATATCGCCCAAGAATTATCAGGGAGGCGGTTGAAATACGTAAACACCCAGATAATTTCAACCGCGATACAGGCTACAACCTCAGTGAATCATGGCTATCTATAGTCAGAACCATTAGAGAGTAATGCTTTGCTGTTGCCATTCGTTGTCTCTATCTGGGGCTAAAATGGCGTCCCGTTTACATCTTAGGGCACCATTTCAAGTTCCTTGTTGCTTTCTCCTAGCAACCTGTTATGCGTCGTTTCATTTTCTCTGTGTCTCCTGATGAAGAAAGGCAAGGTTCCTTTCGAAACGTGTTGAGTATGTTTTTATAATTAATTACACGGCATAAGCCCATATATATACCTCATGAATAGTTACACGGGCCGTGAAAGTCTAAATGATAATACTAGTGATTCTACCAAGCGCATCTTCGTGGCTTTTGATATTGTCCGGTTCTGCCAGATCATAGTAAGTTTAACCATTGCAGCATGACCTAAGACATTACGTCTTTTTACCTCTTTATGACAGCTTCCCGTGCCATTGATGACAGACCCCAAGTATACACATTCCTTAACTATATCCAGGTCCTTTAGGCATCCCGTAAGTTGGATATGACCTAGCCGATCAACTACCATTAGTTTGGTCTTTTTGATATTTATTTCTAGACCATACTGAAGACTAGTGTTCTTCACCCTTATAAGCAGGTCATGAAGTTCCTCTTCATTACCAGCGATGAGGGAAGTGTCATCTGCAAAGCGCAGATTATTAATTTTCCTACCACCAATCGAGATTCCACCCTTCCAGCCATTGAGAGCTCTTTTGATGACACACTCTGCATAGATGTTGTAGAGTTGAGGTGATAATATACAACCTTGCCTTACTCCATTTGTCACATTGAAAATGCCTGAGAGATCACCATCCACCTTTATGGTTGCTGCGTGGTTTTTATACAGGCTTTTCAGTAACGATATTAAGTGCAGTGGAACCCCAAATTCCTTTAGCACCTGCCACAACTTGTCCCACATAACACAATCAAAGGCCTTTTTGTAGTCCAAGAAGCAAATAAAGGCAGGGACACAAAACTCGCGACATTTCTCAATTATCTGTCTCATGTTCAGGATAGATTCCCGTGTTCCTTTACCTGCAACAAAGCCTGCTTGTTCTGCGGATATCTGAGGTTGTAGGAATGGTTTTAGGCGTTGATTTATTATGTAGAGCAGAACTTTGCTTGCATGGGATATTAATACGATAGTACGAGTAAAATAATAATAATAATAATAATAATAATAATAATAATAATAATAATAATAATAATAATAATAATAATAATAATAATAATAATAATAACCGACATAGAAACCGCTAGAGCTCAAGTTGAAATTTTAAAGGAAATTGCCGAACAAACTGGTTTGCAGATATCGTTTGAGAAAACAGAAGTAATGACTAACATCAAAGAGGCTCCACCAAAACTCCATACAAAATACGGGGACATCACCCGAGTAGACAAATTCAAATACCTGGGTGAGATCATCATGAAAAATGGACTGGACAAAGAAGCACTTCAGGAGCGAGTACGCAAACTGGAAATAGCCTACCAAACATCCCGCACAATCTACAACAAAAAAATACCTTTCCCAAAACACCAAGATACGTCACTATGAAACAGTTCTGAAGCCAGTAGTTCTATATGCAGCCGAAACCCTGTCTCTAAATGCCAACAAAGGACTACTTGAAGAACTGGAGAAAAGAGAACGCAAAATTGTGAGAGGAATCTTGGGATCAAAGTACAGAAATGGAATCTATCAAAAGAGATCCAACAAGGAAGTCTACAGCAAAACAGAGAAAATTACCGACACAATCAGAAAAAGACGGGCACGATTTTACGGTCATCTGAAAAGAATGGACAGAAGAAAGTTAACTAAAGAAATCTTTCACTTTTTTGATTCAAACCCCAAAACCACAATTCCCTGGTTTAGAAATACCAAAGAAGACCTGCAAATGCTACATATCTCAGCTGAAGACGCCTTTAACAGAGATCTCTTCCGCAAGAAAATATTGACGAACGGGCTGAACCGAGACGAGCAACCGAAGAGAAAAGACGGTGCCCCTTGGACAGAGGAGCGTAAGCAGGCCCACTCACAAAGAATGAGGGAAATTTGGGCTGTAAAGAAGGCCAAGTTCAGTGTTAAATGCAACAAGACTTAACGTGGTCCTTGATGGCCCCAGCGAATTATATAATAATAATAATAATAATAATAATAATAATAATAATAATAATAATAATAATAATAATAATAATAATAATAATAATAATAATAATTTATAACACTTCTCAAAGAGAAGTTCTCATCATTCAAGGTGACTTCAGTGCTAAGATTGGTGACAGGTCATCCGATAACCACCTTAGTGTACATGTTGGTCCATATGGACTTGGGTCTAGAAATGATAGAGGAGAGCGTCTTCTGAAATTCTGTATAGACAAGGAAATGGTTGTTACCAATAGATGCACTCTTTCAACATCACCCTCGCCGCCGATATACGTGGATATTCCCTGGAGACAGGGTACCAAAACAAACTGATTTTATCCTGATCAGAAGTCGTTGGAAGTCATCTGTTTTAAACAGCAGAAGTTACCCTGGTGCTGAATGTGGTTCATTATGAGAATGCGACTGAAACTCAAAACTACAAGAAAGGTACGGAAAATTAAATTTGATGATAGAGCTCTATGTAGCTTTGGCGAGGCTATTCGTCCCAACCTACAGTCATTAGGAATGAATCCCACTGACACTACAGGTTCGGTGTGGAACAACCTGAAGACTGCTGTGAGTAGTGCACGCAAGGAAATACATGAGCACAATTCATTTCTTAGGAAGCCATGGTTAATCGCCGAAACTTTGAGGCTATCGGAGGAAACGAAACAGCTAAAAAGAAACAGTTATGAATGATGAATATTTACAAATGCACGCATCACTATCTTGGAAATTCAAAAGCAGAGCAGACTTGATAAGGCAAACCAGATTCATGAAATCTGTGAAGAGACTGAACTGCATAAGCAGCAGTGTAACCCCGTGATCTCTTTATGAATGTAAACAAAATTACCGCGACTTCAAACCCCGTTCATGGGTTGTGGAAGATGAGGATGGCACCTTCACTGGAGAGAAAAACCTGGCCATTGAAATACAGAAAAAGATATTGTGGAAATCTATATGCAGATGTGAATACCAGACATTTTTGCAATAAGTACATCCCTAACCAATCTAACTCAGAATGAGAGCCTTCAATATTGAGGAGAGAAGTAGAAGATGCCATTAAAAATATGAAGAATCATAAAGCATCAGGAAGTGATGGCATCACTGGGATAATGATTAAGGAAATGGGAGAAGAAGGAGTACGTTTAATGCACTGAATCTGTAACAAGATAGGGGACAGTGGTGTATGGCCACAAGACTGGCTCATTTCCATCTTCATTCCATTTTACAAAAAGGGATCAACATGTAAATGCGGGAATTATCGAACCATCTCACTAATATCGCATGCAAATAAATATTATTGCATATCATAAATGAACGTTTGAAGCTTTACATTAGATATCAGCTCCCATCAGGACAGGCTGGCTTTGTCAAGAGAAGAGGAACTAGAGAACAGATTCTAAATAATCGTCAGTTGATTGTAAAGGCACATGAATTCGACATTCCTCTGTTTCTGTGCTTCATTGGCTACCAAAAGCCTTTGACTATGTTTTTCGGCCGAATGTGTGGTGTGTACTAAAGGAAATGGGAATTCCATCTCATGTCATTTCACTTGTGAAAGGCTTACACGATATCAAGTTGGCCAAAGTCAGAGTTGATGGTGATCTATCATCAAGTTTCAAAGTCTCCAAAGGTGTGAGACAACGATGTATCCTATCACCTCAATTGTTTAACATCTATGGTGAATATATCATGAGGCATGCCCTCGACAGTTGGGAAGGAGGATTTTCGATTGGTGGGAAGAGAATTAATAACCTCCGTTTTGCGGACGGCACCACAATTGTAGCCAGCAGTGTACAGGAGCTAGTCGAAATAATGGATCGCGTACAACAAGAAAGTCAAGAAAGTCACAATCTTCGCATGGAAATGAACCGGAGCAAGTCTAAACTAATGATTGTCAACAAAGGTTCAGAGATTCAGCTGTCACAGCACCTGAACAGTCTCCAAAGAGTCTGTCAGTTTCCTTATCTTGGTTCAATAATAGAGGATAAAAGTAGCTGCAAAAAATAAATCATACGTCGCATCATTCTAGGACGTAGAGCTATGGCAAAATTAAAGGAGATCTGGCAAGATAGAGCAATATCTGTGAACACGAAGAAAATATTAGTCCATTCACTTGTGTTCTGATCTTTCTGTATGGATGCAAAACTTGGACCATAAAAGCTAAAGACAGTAATCGAATCAACGCCTTTGCAATGTGGTGTTGGAGAAGGATGTTGGAATACCATGGACAGCCAGGCGAACAAATGATTCTGTCATACGGGAAATTGGAATACAAGAAAGTCTATGCCAAGCTGTGTACCAGAGAATCCTCCAATTCTTTGGTCACATTATGAGAAGAGAGGATGACAACCTGGAAAAATTAATTGTCCAAGGAAAAGTTTTTGGCACAAGGTCACGAGGACGGGTTGAAAAAATATGGGTTGATCAAGTAAGAGAGGTCATGGACTTACCATGGAGAATCACTATCCGGAAAACGCAAGTTCGTACTGAATGGCATCAGCAAGTCCTTGGGTCATGATACCCAATCATGAGTGGAACGACTGGAGAGAGGATAATAATAATAATAATAATAATAATAATAATAATAATAATAATAATAATAATAATAATAATAATAATTGTTTATATATCTTTCAATTGTTATAGATTTTTTAAGGTACGCCAAGGTGTCGAATGTTCGTCCCATAAGAGTTTCAAGGACAGAAGGCAGGTAATCTCCACCATTTGGCAGTCCATTCTGGGCTAATTTTAAACTAATACAGCCAGGATCCTAGTCATAACATACTAATTAAATTTATACCACATATTTGTAGTGTCTTTCTGACTGTTATTGTACAATTTCGAAATCCTGAATTAATTTGATCACTCATAATCGATTTATTTTGAAAACATATGAAATTAATTTTGTTTCACGCATGCTTGTCTTTAGGTGCACTTTTCTCTAAAAGTAAAACTCTTACAGGTACCTAATTTTTTGATAGGATATAATACAAGAAATTTGATATACTAAACACAAAATTATTTTTAAAGTGACCAACTGTTTATCAAAAAAAAATTTTAAAGTACATAATTTTTTTATGGTAAATTAAATTATGTACTTTAAATTTTTTTTTGATAAACAGTTGGTCACTTTAAAAATAATTTTGTGTTTAGTATATCAAATTTCTTGTATTATATCCTATCAAAAAATTAGGTACCTGTAAGAGTTTTACTTTTAGAGAAAAGTGCACCTAAAGACAAGCATGCGTGAAACAAAATTAATTTCATATGTTTTCAAAATAACTCGATTATGAGTGATCAAATTAATTCAGGATTTTGATATTGTACAATAACAGTCAGAAAGACACTACAAATATGTGGTATAAATTTAATTAGTACGTTATGACTAGGATCCTGGTTGTATTAGTTTAAAATATGCCCAGAATGGACTGCCAAATGGTGGAGATTACCTGCCTTCTGTCCTGATGTTGGAAAGTCAACGACACGAAGCTGTCACATTTTAACATCCTCAAATGCTATTGATGTCAGCTAGGGTCGAACCTGTTACATTGGGAACAGGATAATGACAAACGAACTGCACACAGGTGAGGCTAGTGTTCAAGGATATATTTTAAAAGATGCATTCAAGGTGCAAGCAAACTCATTCCAATTGTTACGGAGATTTCCGTGGTAGGTAGAGGTGAAAGAAGGTGCGGGTGTGAATAGGTCTCCAACTACGGAATCAAAGTTAATGTAAAATTTAACAAGGTTATATTTTCTTTTTAAAATAAAGAAATAACAAACATGGCAGGTACAGAGTAGCAAGTCAAAAGGGTAATTACAATATTTACAGAATTTGGGCTTCGAGCCCTGGCTTCACAATGCTTGGGCAATCAGCCCAACCTTACTTCAAAATGAGTATTAACAGAGGGGCAGAAAACCCCATTCATGCTCAGGAGCACTTGCTCCAAATTACACCGAAAAGCCTCCACGAGGCATCCAACACTCAGTTTTCAAAAAAAAAAAGAGCCACTCGCTCTCAACTTTAAGCCTATCAAAGGCCACACCAAACTCCACCTTCAAGTTGTCCTCTACGGACCTAGACACAGGGGTAAAATACCCAACCTACTGAGGCCTATTAATTAAAAAAAAGGAAAATTACATGGCCTCTAAAATAACAATTTGGGAGGAGGCGATCTGCTCTCCTAATACATTCGTTCAAAACCTGACCGGGCTCTAGGCCGCTAATACAAGGGCTAATCCCATACTACAGAGGTGACTTAGAGAAGACCAATTTACATTACATTAACGAAGAATAGGTTGAGAAAAATAAGTTCACCTCAAAACAATATGATTGAGAGCTCGAGAGGGTTAAGCACTCTCTATCCCGATATGCAGTTTAAAAGATGGAATAGATACCAGTTTCTTTACATTTTAAGGAAGTTTACATAATGGAAAAACTTCGGACCCGCCCCGAGAGTTAAACTTCTGAGCAAGCAAGAAAAGAAGTAATTAATCGGCCATTACCTGGTTGTTGACTGTCGCCGAAGAAAGAGGCGCTTCCCGCCCCCTGCTATGTACTTTACACACTGAAAGATGGAACAGAAGTGGCCCGGAGACCCTAAAATCAGCAGTTTATATCCTCTCGCGGAAGGTTCGAGGCGTTAGGGGAATGAAAACACCCTCCCACAAACTCTTTATTGGGTAGGATACAGCAACATATTCAAGTTGGGGGAAGATACCTCGGATTGGTCAGAAATTAATTGAAGAAATTCGGGATTGGATACATACAAAACAAGGGGAAAGAGAGGGGTATACAGCCAACTTAAACAATAACAGAAAGAAATTTAACAAGAAACAAACTTTTGAAATGAAAATTTCTCCAGAAAAAAACAGTTCTTTCACTCCGCACTAGGGTGCACTATTGTTGATCTTCAGTAGTGTCCTCTAGAAGAGAAAGTTCACACTTCTTCCTACAAGCAAAACAAAAATACGTCGAAAATGACATAGTTCAAAAACTCCAAATTTTCCACGTAGTGACATCTTCTGAGAAACTTGAAAATTAATACCATCAATAAAGTTCAGACTTCCTCCAGCAGAGGAGTTTCAATTGGCGCACATTTTAAATTAGCGGCGTGGAGGTGTACCGCCCGGTACAGACCTCCCCCCCCAAAAGTTCCTCCAGGGGTGACACATGAAGTTTGTTTGCAAACAAGGTCCAAGTTTTGATGTAGATATGGAGATTAATTGTCCAAAAAAAATTTATAAGATTTTCTTAATGTGGTTTGATTCAGTTTCAAAATTTTGTTGTTGCAGGTGAAGTAAAGTCTTTATGGTTGTAGAAGTTGAATTCAGAAGATAAACTTTTAATACTTGAAAGTGAAGAAAATTTTTGCAATGTCCACCAAATATTGCTGTTGAATTCCCAAGTGCAGTTATTGCTGATAGTAATAGTTCATGTAGTTAATGTTGATTAATTTGGATGGCCAGACCGGCCGTTGCAGCTTGCGTCCAGAGGAGGCCGCTCGGACCCCTCAAGTACCCTGAGATAACGCTCGCCCGCCCTATGAGGGGAGCAGTGGTGTTGAAGCACGCCGCGCCCGCGGTGAACATATACAGGCTGCGGGCAAGTAGCAGGTCGTGCGCCGCACATCAGCCTTGGCCGGGAGGAGAGCTCCGGCTCGCCGTGCACATGTCGTCTTCGCTGGGGTCGAGGGGGCCCATCCTCAAACCCAGTCGCGGCACAGCGCCGCGCGGCTGCGGGGGCACTGAAACATTAAAGCTAGGCGGCAGAATATTGTTGGACCATCATCTTTTTGAGGGCACAGACTTTGTGGAGAAGTTGAGGGGCCAGCGGCGTGCAGATATCCATGGCATTTAATATAAGCAAGCCACAGTGTGTATAGCAGGAGACGGGAGCGTGGTAATGGCCGTGGTAAGGACAGAATGGCAGTTTAACGAATCGGGGGAGGTTTACAAAAATGCTTAAATATAGAAAATATTATAGAAGGGGCAGAATGCCTTAAAAGTGAAAACTCAATAAAATATAACCTTCATATTCCTTTCAAGATAATATGAAGCACGTTAACACAGAAATTACACCGGTTTCACCTGGAACAGGTGAACCCTAAATATCCTCTCGGTGGCTGGATTACTTAATAACAACGTAACCGGCGTAAGAAAATCGAGAATGATGCAAGGCCCATGAAATCTGGGGGCAAGCTTGCCCGCGGGAACAAAGTTCTTGACCATAACTTGGTCACCTACCTTCAAAGGGGTGGGTCTCCGTCCACGATCATACCTTTCCCTAACCTTTTCATGAGAGACTTTAAGATTGGCTTTAGCCTTCTTCCAAAGATCTTTGATGTTGTCCGGATCTATTGTCTCGGGTAGAATGTCACTCAGAGACCAGAGGTTAGAGAGCGGCGTGTTGGGAACAAACTTGAACATCAAAGAGGCTGGAGTAAACTTATGTGATTCATGAACCGCCGAATTCAAAGCAAAAGCTAACCAATGCAAGGACGTGTCCCACCTGGAATGATCTTCATGATGATAGGCAATAAGCGCGGACCTGAGATTACGGTTAACCCGTTCAGCCAGCGATGGTTGAGGGTAATAAGCAGAAGTAGTTACATGAGAGATAGACAAGTCAAAACAGAATTTACGAAAAAGGTTTGATGTGAACGCCTTAGCATTATCAGACACAACATATTGGCACGGACCAAAAGAAGCAAAAATAGAATTTAGGCAAGTAATGGTGGACTGAGCGGTAGCCAGCTTAGTCGGAAATAACCAGGAAAATCTAGTAAAACCATCTACGCACACAAAGATGAACTTGTTGGCATTTCCCTTTGACTGGGGGAAGGGTCCTACATAATCAATATACAGGCGTTCCATGGGGCGCGACGCTTGCTGCGAAGACAGAAGGCCTACCTTGGTGGACATAGTGGGTTTACTAAGCAAACAAGGTTTACAAGCTTTTACTAGTTCACGGATTTCACCGTCCATACCCTTCCAGATGAACCTTTCACGAATCTTTTCACGAGTTTTAAAGATTCCAAGATGCCCTCCAAATGGGGTCTCATGATAATACTTGAAGATCATAGGTACAAGAACAGCTGGAACGACAACCTTCATCAACTTATCATGCTTCGAAGGGCAACATAGAACACCATTCCTCAGAACATAAGGGACCACACGTTCCCCAGAAGAAAGGGTTTCCATTATCGGAGCCAGCGTCGGATCTTCACGTTGGTATTTCTCGATATCCCTAAAGAGCATGGGAGCATCTGTTAAGATGGCATTGACCCCAGATGGTATGGACTCGGGAGGTGATGAACTGTCGACCGGTTCGAGGGTCTCGACGTCATTGGAAAACATACGGCTGAGTCCATCAGCGACAACATTTTCTGTGCCTCTGATATGCCGGACATCGAATTGGAAGGCAGAAATACGGATGGCCCAACGGGCTATACGACCAGTACGACGCGGCCTACCTAAGACCCAGCTTAAGGCTTGATTATCTGTCTCCAGGTCGAATTTGACATGTTCCAGATAGAGACGGAACTTCTCTAAGGCAAATAAGACTGCCAAACCTTCGAGCTCATAGATAGAATACTTGGCTTCTTGAGCCGATAGAGTCCTAGATGCATAGGCGATGGGTCGCTTCCCTAGTTCAGTCTCTTGAAGAAGGACTGCCGCTACTGCTGACGACGACGCATCGGTTTGGACGATGAATTTCTTCGAGAAATCAGGCATAGCAAGTACAGGGGCATTACAGAGAGCTAATTTAAGATCTTCAAAAGCGGCTTGTTGAGAAGGTCCCCACTCGAATTTGATGCCTTTCCTACGAAGAAGGTTCAAGGGCGCCGCTCTATTAGCAAAGTTAGGAATAAACTTCCTGAAGAAATTCACCATACCAATGAACCTGGCGATACCTTTAATGTCCTTGGGAGGATTAAAATCACGGATGGCCTGTGTTCTAGAATGATCGACTGCTACACCATCAGGTGACACAATATGCCCTAGGAATGACATAGAGGGTTTAGCAAAGGCAACCTTGGACAACTTGACAGTTAACCCAGCCTTACGAAGGCGATCGAGAACTTCTCGCAGATGATCTAGATGTTCTTCAAAAGTGTCTGAAAATACGACGACATCATCCAAGTAGTGATATAAGTACTCAAATTTGATGTCGGAGAAGACCCTATCTAGTAGCCTAGTGAGTACAGCTGCTCCCGTGGGGAGCCCGAAAGGCACGCGGTTGTATTCATACAAATTCCAATCCGTGGCAAACGCTGTAAGATGTTTAGACTCTTCGGCAAGGGGAATTTGATTATAGGCCTGATTCAAGTCCAAGATAGTAAAGAACTTGGCCTTACGAAACCATGAAAAACAAGAATGAAGGTCAGGAAGGGGCACAGATTGCAACACCACCTTCCGATTGAGAGCCCTATAATCAATGACAGGCCTGAAGCCTCCTTGGGGTTTCGGGACTAGAAAAATAGGCGAAGAATACGCCGACTTAGAGGGCCTAATAATACCATCCTTCAACATTTGATCGATGATTTCTTTCAATGCCTTCATTTTAGGTGGAGATAGCCTATATGGTGGAAAACGGACAGGAATCGAATCCGTGACCTCAATTTTGTATTCAATAAGGTCAGTAACACCAAGAGTATCAGAGAACACCTCTGGAAATGACTGACATAATTTACGAATACTATCAGCCTGCTCCTCAGGTAGATGTCTAAGGTCTAACAACATCTCATCCTGGGTAGGCGAAATAGATGAGCATGATACAGAATTACACTTTAACAAGGGAATTTTACAATTGAACGCAAATTTGAATGTGCACGACTTACTCTGAAGATCGAGCACAAGACCAGTGTGAGAAATAAAGTCCGCTCCCAGTATGATGGGGCAAGACAAATGCTTAGCCACAAACAGTTTGGTTTTCCATGTAAATTTAAAAATACGAATTTTGACCTGTACGGAACCTAGAATTTCTAATGGAGATGAATTAGCCGAAACATATTGAACAGGAGATGAGACATAGTCAGGTAGTTTACAAACAGATTTCAATTTAGAATACCATTCAGCCGAAATAATCGAACAAACACTGCCTGAATCTAAGAGAGCTGTTACAGGTTCATTATTTAACTCAATCTTAAGAAAAGGAACCGGTGCGGGGGTATCCGCCGCAATCCTAAGACACTCCTTGGGGCATTCAAGGGATGGATTTGAAGATTGAAATTTCCCTGATTTTTCGCTCTGTTTACCCGGGGCTGAGTCTCGGGAAGATGGATTAATTGACTCAGCCGAAGGCACTAGTCACTTTATATTGTTGTTGGAAGTTGCACCAGAAGTTGAGCAGGAGGGGTGCTATTCGAATTGGGACAATTCTTGGCAATATGTGAGAAAGCCCCACATTTAAAACAGCCTTGTGATGAACCAGCTCCACTCCTTGTCATACTAGATTTGAGCAATGGGCACTTGTTCCGAAGGTGGTCGGGCGACCCGCAAGCATAGCATTTACGGGGTGTGACTGATCGGCGAGGTGGAGGCCGAGTATTACTAAAAGAAGGCGGGGGTTCTTTCGCGACACGCAATGAATCGGCGTATCTAACTCCTTCCGCGGAGACGGCCAATGCCTCAAGTTCAGAGAAGGTTTGCGGGCACGCCGCGAAACACAAATATGACCTATAGGATGGTGAAATGCCTTCCACAATGGCTTGTACAATCTGGTCCTCCGGAAAGTGAAGAGCAAACACCCTAGTATAAAACTTAATGTCCTGTATGAAATCAGCCAAGTTTTCATCCAAGCGTTGTACACGGTAATAGTACTTCTGAATCAGAGATGACCTCGCGCGAGCAGGAATAAAATTTGCAAGCAAGTGTGCATGAAAATCTTCAATTGATGATTGCTCGGCAATGGCTCTAACTATTTTGTCTGAGAGAATACCTATTGCATAGGGATAGATGATTTGCAAAATCTGACATGGGGAAAGAGAAAACACAAGGGCATGATCCTGAAATTCAACTAGAAATCTTAAAAATGAAATTACTTCACTGGTGGTATTAACTGAAAGCTTAGAGATACCCCTGAGCAACATTGCCAATGGATGGGGCAAACTACTGAACCCAGGTGACATAGTCGGTAAAGGTTTAAGTGGCAAAGAAGTTAATTCAGAACGTACATTATTCAATGAGTTACGGCGTTCAGACTCGTTGTCTAATGGGGCAGAGATAGTTTGAGCAGCAATGGTTTTCCTATTTGCTTCTCCCTTAGGAGGCTCTTCCTCACTACCTACATTCACTGTGGTGGGTAGATCGCTTTTGGGAGGAACCTCCCCCGTTAACAACTGAGTGACCTTGCTAGACAAATCAGAAATATTTTCAAGCAGCGTACTAGCTTCCTTCCTCTGAACGTCATTCAACTTCAGAGACAACAGATCGTTAACTCTATTTGAAAAGTGATGTAGCCTGGCTTGCACACGCTTAATTTGATTAGGAGAAGGATCATTTTCATCAAAAAAACTAACTACAGAGGCTAGCCCAGTAATATTCTCGACGATCGTGGAAAGAGAGTCGTCAATTTCTTTCTCTCCCAAGGTGGGGATGGAAATAGGCAACTCAAGGGACTCTCTAAGCTTGTTTGTGTCTACTGCAACCGTGCCTCCAGATTGCACATTTCTGATAGTTAACTCATAGATCAACTCCTCTTTGCGCAAATAGTTAAGATGGAGAACATCGCGAGGGCCGGGCATGATGACAGAACAATTTTGAAAAACTCAAAAAATTCCAGCAACTGAGAAAATGGTTAGAGTTCGGAACAGAACAATATTTAGCCGTCAAAAGGGGCTAAAATGAGACCCATTCAACCACGCTCTGCTACCACTTGTTACGGAGATTTCCGTGGTAGGTAGAGGTGAAAGAAGGTGCGGGTGTGAATAGGTCTCCAACTACGGAATCAAAGTTAATGTAAAATTTAACAAGGTTATATTTTCTTTTTAAAATAAAGAAATAACAAACATGGCAGGTACAGAGTAGCAAGTCAAAAGGGTAATTACAATATTTACAGAATTTGGGCTTCGAGCCCTGGCTTCACAATGCTTGGGCAATCAGCCCAACCTTACTTCAAAATGAGTATTAACAGAGGGGCAGAAAACCCCATTCATGCTCAGGAGCACTTGCTCCAAATTACACCGAAAAGCCTCCACGAGGCATCCAACACTCAGTTTTCAAAAAAAAAGAGCCACTCGCTCTCAACTTTAAGCCTATCAAAGGCCACACCAAACTCCACCTTCAAGTTGTCCTCTACGGACCTAGACACAGGGGTAAAATACCCAACCTACTGAGGCCTATTAATTAAAAAAAAAGGAAAATTACATGGCCTCTAAAATAACAATTTGGGAGGAGGCGATCTGCTCTCCTAATACATTCGTTCAAAACCTGACCGGGCTCTAGGCCGCTAATACAAGGGCTAATCCCATACTACAGAGGTGACTTAGAGAAGACCAATTTACATTACATTAACGAAGAATAGGTTGAGAAAAATAAGTTCACCTCAAAACAATATGATTGGGAGCTCGAGAGGGTTAAGCACTCTCTATCCCGATATGCAGTTTAAAAGATGGAATATATACCAGTTTCTTTACATTTTAAGGAAGTTTACATAATGGAAAAACTTCGGACCCGCCCCGAGAGTTAAACTGCTGAGCAAGCAAGAAAAGAAGTAATTAATCGGCCATTACCTGGTTGTTGACTGTCGCCGAAGAAAGAGGCGCTTCCCGCCCCTGCTATGTACTTTACACACTGAAAGATGGAACAGAAGTGGCCCGGAGACCCTAAAATCAGCAGTTTATATCCTCTCGCGGAAGGTTCGAGGCGTTAGGGGAATGAAAACACCCTCCCACAAACTCTTTATTGGGTAGGATACAGCAACATATTCAAGTTGGGGGAAGATACCTCGGATTGGTCAGAAATTAATTGAAGAAATTCGGGATTGGATACATACAAAACAAGGGGAAAGAGAGGGGTATACAGCCAACTTAAACAATAACAGAAAGAAATTTAACAAGAAACAAACTTTTGAAATGAAAATTTCTCCAGAAAAAAACAGTTCTTTCACTCCGCACTAGGGTGCACTATTGTTGATCTTCAGTAGTGTCCTCTAGAAGAGAAAGTTCACACTTCTTCCTACAAGCAAAACAAAAATACGTCGAAAATGACATAGTTCAAAAACTCCAAATTTTCCACGTAGTGACATCTTCTGAGAAACTTGAAAATTAATACCATCAATAAAGTTCAGACTTCCTCCAGCAGAGGAGTTTCAATTGGCGCACATTTTAAATTAGCGGCGTGGAGGTGTACCGCCCGGTACACCAATAATTCCCACGTTAATTTATATTTTAGATCAGTCCGTCTCCTTGACTGGATGGTAAGCTTACTGGCCTTCGGTGCAGAAGACTCTGGGATCGATTCCAGACCGGGACGGTTATTTTGACTACGTATGGTGAATTCCTGTAGCATGTCTCAATACGCTTTTCTTTATCTACATACAACTCACAACATTACCAACAAAGAAACACGCAATACACCCCTCCATACAGATTTGGTGGTAGACAGCGTTCGGTTGCCCTGTTTACTACCTCTTCTAAGAAAATCACCACCATCTGGTTGGAGGAAAGACATCCGGCCATAAAAATGGACAAATCCATTTCAAGTGCCGACTCCAGACCTTGGGAAATGGTCGGGAAGAAGAATAAGAATGTATATTTTTGTGTTATTGGTAAAGTAGTAATGATAATAATAATAATAATAATAATAATAATAATAATAATAATAATAATAATAATAATAATAATAATAATAATAATAGACAACTACAGCATGGATTAAGGAAACGAAGAAGGATATGGAAAGGTTAAGCATCTTGGAAGAGCAGCTGTTAGAAAGGAATACGTTTAGGAACACACTGAAGAATGTGGAAGGTGTTCAATCCGCAGGAATAACTAGGAAGTGCGGAAGTGCCTGGACAGATGAACAACGGAAGCAGGCCAGCGAACGCATGAAGGAGTATTGTACACAGAGAAAACTCCGCACGAAGAGAAAGAAATGAAGTTGTAGCGTGATCCTTAGTGGTCCATTCGCTTGTAAAATAATAATAATAATAATAATAATAATAATAATAATAATAATAATATTAATAATAATAATAACAATTGTTCCGGGGTGTCTGTGGAACGCAGAGGTGAAAGAAGGTGCGGGCTTGAATGGGTCTAACTACAATGTCAATAATTGAATTAAAACTGTAACAAAGGTTATATTTCTTTCATTAAAAAACTTAATAAATTTCCACAAGGGAAAATAACAATCAGGAACAATGCCAATCTTGAAATCAGATTAGGAAAAATCCAAGATTCAGAACCTTAACACTTTGGGTTTTAAGCCCCTAATTTTACAATTTTACAAATGAAAGAAGAATTATTTAGTTAAGGGCAGAAATCCCCTAATTCATGGAGCACTTGCTCCCCCAAATACAATTTCTAGCCTTCTAGAGGCACTCTTTACAATTACCAAACTTGAAAAAGAGCTAACAGGCTCTCAGGTCTCCAAGCCTACTCATGGCAACATCAACTTACAATCACTGGCCTCTCAAGGCACAACTTACAATTCAAAATGATTTATACAGGGGTATTTAATACCCAACCTACGGGAAATTCATGAAAAAGGAACAGGTTAAATAACTGGCCCAAACACAAAATGAATGGAGGCGAACTGCGCTCCAAGATAATTAAAACTTAGAAACGTACAGAGCTCTAGGCCGATGAAACAGGGGCTATTTCCAAACTACTGAGGTGACTCGTATAGAAATTACTTTAACACATTACAGTTACAAAACGTAGTCACCTCAAACCAAGATGAAGGGGAGCTCGAGAGGGTACTTCACTCTCTATCTCCGGTTTAGTAGTTAAATATTTTATGAAGTTCTTACAATAGGCGGAAGAAAGTTACATGTTAGAAAAGTTTGTTACATAACTAAAGAGTCGGACCTTTCCCTCGGATTAAACTGCGGAGGAAGCAAGAAAGAATAAAGTTATGTGGCCATTACCTTATAGATGTTCTGGTTGCCGAACACACACTCAGATAGACGACGATCAATTGGCCAAGAAACGTGAAAATCCGCACTTTATAAACCCTCAGGGAAGGTTCGAGATCATTCAAGATTAATCAGGACACACCCTCTTAATTTTATTGGTTAAATTCAAAAGTAACACTCAAAATCGAACAGGAAGCCTGTGATAGGTAGACAATTAATTACAGAAAAGAGTAATTGGCTAGATTCAAAACTGGCGGAAAGAAAAAGGAAATATTGCCAACCCAAAAATAAATGAACATCAATCAGTTATAAAAACCTCCAAATACAAAACTTCTTTAAATTATAACTTCTTACACCTCGCACCAGGGTGCATGATCATGGCTTTTTGGTAGTGGCATCTATAGGAGAATGTCCAAACTTCTTGATGAATGGCAAACAAAACAAGGAGAAATTCACTCAGTTTAGGAAACTGCACAACAACAAAATTACATAATATTTCGGTGGTGACATCTTCTGATTAAAGTTCCAAGTTGGTGTAGCTTCAGTTTCACGGTTTTACCAATAGAGGAGTTCATTTAGGCGCAAATTTTGAATGCGCGGCGTAGAGGTGTACCTCCCGGTACAATAATGATGATGATGATGATGATAATAATAATAATAAATTTATTCAATTTTTTTTTAAGTCCATGTTACATCCAATGATTCTACGCATTTGTATACACACTTCTTGCACACCATTTACGGTACCAGGACCGCCTCCATCTGGTCCATCATTGTTTGCAAGTCCTCCGTCCACAACTCGTTATCCAAGTTGCCTCGTCTGAAGTCGATTAGCACACTCTCACATGTTCTTTTTAGTACAATGGTCTGTAGGTAGGCCTGTAGCTGTTTGCTCACTTCCAATTTGTCCATGTGTTTCTTGAACAAGTT
The DNA here is from genome assembly GCF_040414725.1 of Anabrus simplex. Classification (NCBI taxonomy): domain Eukaryota; kingdom Metazoa; phylum Arthropoda; class Insecta; order Orthoptera; family Tettigoniidae; genus Anabrus; species Anabrus simplex. The sequence continues at coordinate 319,254,970 of NC_090267.1, read as the reverse complement.
GGTAACTAGCCCGTCCCATGTTATTACCACAGGGACCATCGTCACCTTGGCCCCATTGTACATAAGTGAGAGTTCGTTGGCTAGCATCTCGTACTTTCTTCCTTTAGTGGTTTCGGTCTGTTTCAGGATATTTTTGTTTGTGATTCCAACTTCAATTAATAGGATTTCATTCTTTACAAGGTCATGTATCATCAGATCCGGTTTATTGTGTTCAATGCGAAGCTCAGTCTGTATGATGACGTCTGACTTTATTCTAATTCGCTGATTGGATATGACATTTTCAACTTTATAGTTCTTTATTTTCTTAGAATTATTCAGCCCATACATTTTGGTGAACATGAAATGCAAGCATCTGACAACATCATTGTGGCGTTTCTTGTAGTCCAAATTAAGCATTCGTCCACATTGTGTTGCCAGGTGATCTAGTGTCTTATTGCCCTGGTTGCAGTGTGGGCACCTCTGGAATATACTCCCATGACTAAAGAAGATGTTTCTGTCTTGTATCTTACAGAACATTCCTTCTTCCTGTGGAGATATATTCCCCCTCATTAGCCATAACGATGACTGTTTTACGTCAACAAATTTCTCCTGTTGTTCACGGAACAATGTGGAATGCATTGACTTAGCCATGATTCGATCCATTCGCATCTGTTTTTGTTTCTGTTTAACTACTTTTACCGTGACATCGTTTCCTTCATCAATTAGGTACTTCCGTTTCAAATGTTCTTCAATCAGTCCAAGATGGGTTGCATTTCTTCTTTCACTTTCTGCGATAAACTTCGTTCTTGTGTTTGTTGCTAAATATTTACATAGTTCTAGTAAAATCAATTCGGCCTTCTCAGAAATATTTTGTAGTCCTCTTCCTAACTCATGTCTTTTCAGGTACAGTCGTTCCATATTACCTGCTGTTCTGACGATATTATGCTCTCTCAAGATTCCTCTCACCTTCAGATCAATGTTGTTAAATTCTTCGTGCTCGTACGGGATCAGGCCAATATAATAGTTAATAGTTGATAACGCGTACTCATTTATTGCTGCAAACAAGTTTCTCGCGTTCAACTTTGTTTGGCATACATTTGTTACCCGTGATTCGATCTTGTTGGCTATGATAACTTTATTCTCTGGTTTAATTACATTTCTCGAGTCTTCTAATATTCCTAGGTATTTGTATCCTTCCACGTCATTTACCTTCTCTCCAAAGATATGGTTCGAATTGATATTGTTCGCTGACTTTTGCTGATTGATTGTAAAACCCATGTTGTTGAGACATTGATTCGTCCACTGGCTCAGCTCGTTCAATGTCTGCACATCTTTGGCGAACAATTTAATGTCATCGATGAAAATGAGGTGGTTGCACTCAATTCTTCCATGTTCATCTGCTTGGATCTTCTCGCAGTTCTTATTTAAAATTCTGCTTAATGATACCATAGCAAATACGAACAACTTGGGTGATAGAGCATCTCCTTGTAATATTCCTCTATTTATTTTCACGTCACCGACCACTTTATTTCCACATATTAATGTTGTTCTCTGTTTGTCAAGTGTTCTATTGACAAATTTAATGATGTTTTCTGGCATATGTATCTTCCGTAGGCATTCAATTAGGTATTCATGTGACAACGAATCATATGCTTTCTGAATGTCCACCCAAGCAGTACACAATTTATTATTGTACTTTTCATTTATGGTTTTGCTTATAAGTGTTTGTTCCTTAGCGCCTTGACATCGGTTGCGTGTTCCCATTTGATTACTTGAGATAATATTGTTCACGTCACAGAAATCATTGACTATTACCGTGAACACTTTGCTGATTAATTTGAATAAATTTGAAAGGCATGTAATTGGCCTCAGGAGCTGCGGTATGTTTGCATTCGGGACTTTTGGAATCAAATATGTTATCCCAGCATAAAGCTCTTCATCGATCAAGTCTGGGTTTTTGATAATAATAATAATAATAATAATAATAATAATAATAATAATAATAATAATAATAATAATAATAATAATAATAATAATAATCTGTAAAAATGGATGTGTATGGGTTGGTGTGTGTTCCACATCTCTTCGTAACCACTGGAGCAATTTCAACCAAACTTGGTGTACATAATTATGACTTACTGTTTGGAAAAAAACACTATGGTAAGACACTTCTAGCACCCCTAAGGTAAGGGAGTGATATAATAAAACAGTCGAAAATAGCGTCAAATCCATAGTTTTCAGGATCACCGAGATGAATAGTGACACTCCGAATGTCCTTTAAGACCAAGTACAGCACCCATTGGCATGGGGATGAAAAGGTTTGAAAAAAGAAAATGTCCACAATGGCCGAGATTACGGATGAATGTGTGTATGTTCCAGCTTAGCACTCAAACAAACTTGGTACTAATATGACTTATTATCTGGAAAACATACTGTTGGGGAGGAGTGTGAAATGTACAAATAACCGAAAACGACCGATGTTAGTGTTGAATCCATAGTTTTCGGGGTCGCTGAGATGAACTGTGACAATATAGATGCCATTCACGTCAAAGTCCAGCTTCGGTTGGAATGGGAATGAGAAAAGGAGAAAAGGAAAATGTCCAAAATGACCAAAACTTCGGATGTATGTGTGTATGTTACAGTATACCTCTTAAGAAAACTTGGTGCATATATCACTTACTATCTGGAAAAAATACTGTGCGTTGAGGAGGGGTTGACATGTAAAAATAATCCAAAACGACCAACGATGCCGAGATTAATTGTGATACACTATGGATGCCGTTTCAGTTCAAGTTCAGCCTCCATGTGCAGGGAGGTTGACGAAGGGTGACAAAGAAAACGTCCAAAATGATAGAAATTAATGACGAATCCCCAGTCTTCGGGGTCGTTATGCTCGTTGGTGACAGTCCAGCGACAGCTGGATTTGTGTATAACATTACTGTAGCGCGACGCTGAAATACATAGTTATAAATTCATTTTATTATTTATTTGAAAGGATCAGCTACTTTCCAGACCATCTGGACTACCGCAAGGACAAAGTGTAACGTGAAACTAAATAATCTCAAATTAAATCTTAAAACTGAATGCATAACAATAATTCTAAAGTTACAAAAGAATTCGTAAAATAACAATCAACGTCATCATAAATCTAAAAAAAATCACTTCAAACTCCGAAGGCCAGCGCTCTGCTGTCTGAGCTACGCAGTTCGACAGAAAAATCGTAGAAGTACAACCTTTCGAAGAATGAATGCATCGACAGAAATAAAGGGAAGGGCCACCAAGGACGTCAGAAATTGAAAACCCCTAGCATCCCAAACCTAACTTAGTCAGGGTCGGAATAGGAGTTAACGAAGGGAGCTCGGAATGGACCATTGATATATTTATTTCCACCGCATGGATCGCCTGCTCTGTCGTAGGTCAAAATTCGTTTCTACGAAGGGACACTATATTAAATCCAAAACATGGCACCTTCGGAAAGCAAAGAAAATAGCACACCTAACAGACCTCTTGAACATGATCTTTAAGGAACACACAATACAATTTTCCCAACAGATAAATATAATGATTCCAACATGGAAAGCTAAAATTTACGTATATTAATGTATCTGTTTTATGACAGGTCAACCCACCTCTAACGTAATTTACTGTTATTTATCTTACGACAAATTCAGCATATCAGTCTATCATTAATTTCACTGTGAACCTTCTCCTTCCGGAGCTCTGATAATGACGTATGGAAATCGCAAACACATTGGCTATTTATTTCTGCGGTAGAAATGTATGTAGTACCGGTAGTAAATCCTAGGTTTCAGAACGGAAATATTCCGTAAAGCATCTCCTGTATGTGTTTCTTGACCAGAATATTTATTTGCTTATCCTGGTGGTTTCAGGTTTGGTGCCCTGTTCTACTTACGGATTTTGACTTGGCGTACGGGCTGGGAATGACCGAACGAGTTGATTACATGGCGTGTGTCGTGGTGGTGTAAGCTCACATTCGACGGATGGACTGTTCGAACCCTACTGTCAGCAGCTCTAAAGAGGAATTTCAGGAGTTTTTCATTCTTTCACCAGGCAAATGATGGAGCCGGAAATTAAGACCACGGCCGTTTCCTTCCTTGGCCTTTCCGTTCTCTATCCCAGCATCGTCGACATTATTTGAGTGTTAACTGCAATGTTAACCCTTAATTAGTCGCTCACGGAGATTTCCTCCGGGCGGATTACATTTTGTACGGTACTGAACTTTCCAGTTGAACTGTGGGTCTCCCCATCCCTATACCTTTCTCCTTGTTCGTTTGGACTCGTCCTGCCAGCATTTCGGCGCGATCGTGCATCCTGTGTTCGAGTGTGGGATTATTCTTTTGACGAGTTACATCGCCTGGACGTTTCCTGCGTGTGCGATGAAGTAAATTACCTTATAATTTTAGTGAATTTTTTAATTTCTGTAGGTTGTTTTGTTCTTCTAAACATATTTTAGAAAAACATTATTACATATGATGTGATCGTCGTAGGTAATGGCGAGTCTCACGAATTTAATATCATAACATCATTCGACATAGTTAAGGTCTACAGTATTCAGCTTTTAGATCAAACAAACTGTGTAAAAATAATCTACAAGTACTAAAAAGGGTTTCTTTTAATTATACCGAAGAATACTGCAAATGAACATGCCAAAACAACATCTCGAAGGACGAAAATGACGCGCATTTTTAACCCCGGAAGTTACCTCCGTGCGTGACTAGTAACGTAATAATTTTCGCGCGACTAGGCAAGGGTTAAACAACCAGCAAACAAAAAGTGTTTGAAAATGTTAAAGTCAGCCTTGTGAACATTTCGTAAACAGGTTGCTGGTGTATTTATTTATTGATTTATATATTTACTTATTTATTTATTTTTAAAATTATACAGGCAGTAGGCCTAATACAGTACCTTATTAACACACTTATAACATAACATGTAAGTAAACATATAAACAAAATACAAAGAACGAAAATAGAAACGAAGTAGAAGGAGAAGAAGACGTTATAAACATACAAAGAAAGTAATGACATAAAATACGTCATGGATTACCCATGTCGGAATATACATGAATGAAAAAAAACACAGAACAAAAATGAAAATTGATTTAAAATGTCACCAGAGTTGATGAAAGAACAATAAACGCATGAATTTATAAAATGGAGACACTGGTCTTTAACTATTAATTAATTACAGTGTGTGATACAGGAAGATAAACCTCTTTCTGCAGCAAATGTGTTATAACAATACCGCATTTTATTACATGGTGAATTGAAGTGATGGGATGTTCTGGATCTTTGAACGTGAAACATTTTTTTCTTGTGAACTACAGTAACTTGTAGAACATGAATGGAGATGAAGTCCAGTAGTCCTAGGGAATAAAATTTATTGGTTTTAGTTTTGTTTAACGTCTGTAACGCGGGCTCCCTGGTGCAGGAGTAGAGTGCCTGCCTCTTACAAGGAGGCCCTGGGTTCGATTCCCGGCCAGGTCAGGGATTTTTCCCTGAATCTGAGGGCTGATTTGAGGTCCACTCTGCCTACGTGATTACAATTGAGGAGCTATCTGACGGTGAGATGGCGGCCCTGGTCTAGAAAGCCAATAATAACGTTCCCAGAGGATTCGTCGTGCTGATCACACGACACTTCGTAATCTGTAGACCTTCGGGCTGAGCAGCGGTCGCTTGGTAGGCCATGGCCCTGTTGTGCCATGGCGGGAGGTTAACGTCTGCAACGAAATAAACATTCCCCTGTTATATTACGTAGTGAGATTTAAAATACTTCTTAAATACCCTGTTGATGTATCAAAAGGGCAAAATATAGTATTTGTTTTATAATATTGTCTGCTGCGAGAAACGCTGGTCAAGGGAATATCGCTAACCAAGTAGATTCCGCATAAAATCGAGTGATTTAACAGTGTATCTTGACACCTCGGAAGAACTAGTGAGGTGTGTAAAGCAAAGCAAAATTACCAGGCTATGAAGGCCCTTGCAGGAGGAGAAGGTACACGCTTCCACTATCCGTAACCTCAGCACTGACAAAGAACGTTTACCCGTTTGCTATTTGCTTTATGTCGCCTCAAAGAATCGACCTTGTAGGCATACTCCTTTTTTTTTTTGGAAGCTGAGTGAACCTCAGGGCCATGTGCCCGTCCAGAAGTGGAAATTTCCTTCTACATTTTTTGGCGGGTATGGAGAGATTGGGCTATATATTCATTTATAGGACGAGGAGTAAGGGAATGGCATAAATTATCAAAGGAATTGTTCGATACATTCCAAGCTCGTTGAAAATATTTACGAAAAAAAAAAACAGGTAAACAATTACAAATAAATTTGAATATGAGGTAAACAATTGGTAGGGAATCCACTGCCTCTCGTAACAGACAACTCCTCAGTTTGTTTCACGAGGATGAGTGAACCCCTCTTCGAATCTTCAGCCCAGAACTGAAATGCCCGGACAGGCTATGAATTCTAGTTCAGGGCCTCTGGGTAAGAGGAAGGCTCCCTATCCTGTACCACGGGGCTGGTAATGTGTATCAAAGAGTAAGACAATAAATATCATGTTAAGAAATGCCACAAAAGTTGATGGCGATTCTTTCATACCAGAGTCCTGTCAGTTATGACATCATGATTCAGGAAGTGTACCAACGCAGGTAGGCCTGCTACAGCGTATAAATGACTCAAAGTGCTACAGTGGGTCAAAAAGGTGTTTGCACACCCAGCATTTTAAGTATAACAGCAAAGAAAAGACAATATTTATATTACAAAGTATATTCGGTCATAAAAAGCTATCGTGAAATAGGGAAAACTGTAAATATCAACTATTCCACAGTGCGTTACATTATTAAGCGACATGAAGAAGCGGATGACAGTGAATAAGCATCGATCAGGCCGCCCGCGAGCACTTATTATTAGGGAGCGCCGGCAAATTGTAAGGCAAGTGACAAAGAACCTTTTTATAAGTGCTCAAACATTAGCTTCATATATCGCCACATCTGGTAAACGTATTAATCCGCAGACAATAAGGAATGTATGGCACAGCGCACAATTTCGCGGTAGAACATCAAGAAAAAAAAAAAAAAACATTCATCAGTGAGGTTAATCGACAGAAGCGCTTAGAATTCGCTAGAACCCATGTAAACAAGCCCATGGAGGTTTGGAAAACTGTCGTTTTCTCCGATGAAATTAGGTAACCTCATGATTTGGGCATGCAAGGCATACAATGGAGTTGGAAATATGGCGTTTATTGATGAAAAAATGACTGCTAAGAAGTAAATTGAGGTGCTGCGAGATCAGTTAAAACTACGTGCAGCAATGTTGAAACTTAGTGACACATTTCATTTCCAACAGGATAATGATCCCAAGCATTCTACTTGGGATACACGAATGTGACTTCTGTACAACGTCCGAAGAAGGCTCAACACACCTCAACAGTCCCCGGACATTAACCCCACTGAAAATTTATGGCATATATTGGATGTGAAAATGAGAAAAGGGCATATTTCCTGTAAACGCCAATTGATGCAGGCATTGTCCGAAGAATGGTACAAGATCTCATCAAACTGCACACAAACTTTGGTAGCATCAATGCCAAGAAGATTATTACTTGCACACTATTTAGTGATAGATTTGTGTGATGATGATGATGATGATGATGATGCTTGTTGTTTAAAGGGGCCTAACATCGAAGGTCATCGGCCCGATAGATTTGTGTACGGGGATGAGGAGTGAGGAGGGATCTCTCCCGGTTCCGGTAATACTGCCAACATGGAAATGAAATTTGAATTGAATCGATAATATGATCGATCGATATTAATTTTCTAAACCTTTATTATCTTAAGCCAACAACTGTGTCTCATACACACATTATATGACATCTCTAGCATGAATTCTATAGTTTGGCTTTGCTGTGTAAACAACAGTACTAGTAGCCTACATAAAGTGTACGCCAGACGTCGCACAGCGATGCATAAGCGCTTCATAGTTTGTGCTTCAAAGGTTGCCAATACGAATCTCGAAGATTGCCGAGGTCGACCGATTTAGCAATAGGGAGTCCATCAATCACTAAAAAGTGTGCGAGAAATACAAGCCATGATCGATGAAAATGGGATGCATACAAAATACTGATGCGCATGCGTTTCTTTGTTAGATACAATTCTGCTATTTGTTTTGATCGTGTGCAAATATTTTTCTGACATTCGAATTTACGATTGATTGTGATATTTCCGTTATGCTTGTTGTTTAAGACTTGCAGATGAGTAATAGTTCATGGCTGGTAATAAGCTATGACCCAATAACATTTGTAATAGAAATATTGTCTTTTCTTTGAAGTTAGACATAAAATGCTGGGTGTGAAAATTATTTTTTGATCCACTGTATGTCTGAATCAATCTGACAGTACAGTATTGTCCGTGTAATTCTGAGGTATGGAGTATTTTCTTGAATCAGTCAAGTACAGTATTTCATAAGATACATTCGTACATTTTGTGAACGGCATTGATCTCATAGTGCACTTTGTTAATGTAAAGAAATATTTTGTTATTAATTACTATACCATGCTTGCCTCTAAATAATAATAATAATAATAATAATAATAATAATAATAATAATAATAATAATAATAATAATAATAATAATAATAATAATAATAATAATAATATAATTTATTATTATTTATGATTATTTATTATTATTACACTGCCTGACAGAAAACGTTAAGCACCCGGAAAGAGTGGTCCAATATTATCCCATTGCGGTATTCATGCATACCATTGATGTGTGAGTCAATGATTACATTTGCAAGGATCTGTAATCTGTAGAACGCCCACCAGAGTGCATTCGTGTTGGCACCGTTCTGTTGTTGATAAGTTGTTACCAGTCAACTGCTGTGAGTTAGACAGTTAAGTAAGACGTGCAGAGAGGACTACGTATAGTATGAAGCACCCGCGATGCCTCACAGACGCTTTAGACAGCCTATCCACCAACTGACAGCATTTGACAGAGGCTGCAATGTGGGACTGCATGCTGCTGGTTGGTGGTATTGTGCAATTGCCAGGTATGTGGACCATTCAGATGTCACAGCGGCCCAATGTTGGACTCAGTGCGTACATGAGGGCACTCAATCACGTCATGCAGGTTTGAGTCGACCAAGAAACAACACTCCGAGGAAGGACCGTCGTATGGTCGTATGGTACACCAAACGTTGCTGGATCCAATAACGTCGGCACCCGCCACCCGCGAACATGTACTGAAGACTCTACAACATCAACACCAACGCCTGCGTTGGTGTGGGGAGCCATAGGATATGCGTTCAGATCACCTCTAATAGTGCTTCGACAGACTTTGACGACACAGCGATACGTTGCAGATATTTTGGGTCCGCACGTCCTACCTCCTATGGCACAACATCCTGGGACAGTGTCCCAACAAGATAATGCTCTCCACACGTAGCACGTGTGTGTGTATAGACTGCCTAGAGCAGGGCCATCCAGCCATTGCGCTCCGAGAGCGCGCCCGCGCTCGGGGAGCACTGGGCAGTCAGACTAGCGCTCCTTCCCCTACTACCACTACAGTGTGGCAGCGAGGAGACCTGAGACGGACGATGTTCGGACCGCGCTGACTAGATACGTACGTACAGTCTTGCGTTCGACGGCTTTTGTGGGTTTGTTGACATATTGATAGGGCTATTTTGCCATAAAAATATACCGCATCTACAAATCGAAAGGTACTCCGACGTATGGGATATGCAGGAAACGAAATCAAGTGCTAAGTAAAGAATACAGTAATGTGATTTATTCAAAACTGAAATTTGAACACATCTGAGAGGAAAATTCAACAACGTTATACCGATATGAACAGATAGTACAGACATTGAGTGACTTTTGGTCAGTCGTTTTCACGAACTTTTACTTTTGGAGCAAACAATCATCTCCAAACTGAGTAGGCCTACAATATATTATCTGGACACAGCTATTCTTAAACAATTGCGCAAGTTTCTATCGCTTATCGTTGCACGATGTTTACTTTTGGTAAACTTAAGAACCGAAAGGAACACTCAAAAATGCAGTTGAGCCGAACATTGACAGAACTTTACATGCATGTTTATACAAAAGGGACCGAGCTCGATAGCTGCAGTCGCTTAAGTGCGGCCAGAATCCAGTATTCGGGAGATAGTAGGTTCGAACCCCACTGTCGGCAGCCCTGAAAATGGTTTTCCGTGGTTTCCCATTTTCGCACCAGGCAAATGCTGGGGCTATACCTTAATTAAGGCCACGGCCGCTTCCATCTCACTCCTAGCCCTTTCCTGTCCCATCGTCGCCCCGTAAGACCTATCTGTGTCGGTGAAACGTAAAACAACTAGAAAAAAATATACAAAAGGGGGTATTCTTCTTGCGGAAAGCCGCTGCAAAATTCTTTTAAACTTCGTGACATTACAAAGCCGTCTTTAAGACGAACATTGCACTGCAGTTTAAGCAACTCTAATTGAAATAGCTGTGGAGCACTGTCTGCACTAAGAGAAAATGGTCGAAGAAATACATCTAACATCGCTTGGAGTTCTGTATTCTGAAAATCTCTTTTCAAACTCTTTTTGTAATTGGCAAATTACCTGCAAATACTCATCAAAGTCGACAGCGTATTTCACTGTTTCAAGCAATGGAAAATGTCCTGTGTTCCTTGCACGCAACTGGTTTTCTCACAAAGTCAATTTTCTTTCGAACGCTTGAATTTTTTCCACCAAATCGGAGATAATGTGCTTGTCGCCCTGAAGCGAAGTGTTCAAAGTATTCAGATTGGCAGTACAGTCACTTAAAGGGGCCAAGTCCGCCACCCACTTAGGATCACGCAAAAGAACTTCGGGACACCCTTTCATGTCATAAAAGGTATCTGTTGCATTCCGCAAACAAAAAGCTTGATTAAACACTTCGCGTGGCTCAGCCATCTTACTTCTGCATGGTACGGGATATCCGGATACTTCGCTTCGATGTCACCCAAGAACTCTGATTTTTTTCTTTTGTTACTTGCTTTACGTCGCACCGACACAGATAGGTCTTATGGCGACGATGGGACAAGAAAGGCCCAGGAATGGGATGAAAGCGGCCGTGGCCTTAATTAAGGTATAATTAAGGTACAACCCCAGCATTTGCCTGGTGTAAAAACGGGAAACCACAAAAAAACATCTTCAGGGCTGCCGACAGTGGGGTTCGAACCCCATTGTCTCGCGATTGCGAGCTCAGAGCTGCGTGCCCCTAACCGCACGGCCAACTCGCCCAGTACTCTTTGAATTGACGGTACGTGAGTTCATGGGAGCGAAGAAAATTTACCATTCGCACAACTGTTCCCATTATGTCTTTAAGTTTGGCGACTTTTGCACAGATTGCCTCCTGGTGTATAAAGCACTGGATTGCCGCCATTAGGGTACTACTGCTCTCAGCCATGTTTAATTTTACATAGCTGAGGAACCCCGTGCGTAGACCACGTAAAGCAGGAGCTCCATCCGTTGTTACACTCGTCAACCGCTCCCATTTTAATCCCATTGACTCCAAAACACCCTCCACTGCTTGGAAAATATCGAAACCGATAGTGGTGTCTTTGAGAGCTACTAAGTCTAGGAAATCCTCGGTAATCCGAAGATCGTCATCCACCCCTCAAATGAAAATAACGAGCTGAGCTTTGTCCGCAATGTCGGTTGATTCGTCGAGGGCGATGGAAAATGATACAAAATTTGCTGCCTTCTCCATTAATTGCTGTTCCATGTCAACGGCCATGTCGTCTATTCTGCGAGCCACAGTTTGTGGAGAAAGAGAGATTTTATCAAATTTCTCAACTAGCTCCATCGGACAAATACATGCCGCCGCATCCATTAGGCACTCCTTGGTTACATTCCCTTCCGTGAAGGGTTTCCCAGCTTTGGCAATTCGCGGCGAACATTTGTAGCTTGTTCGTAAAATGGGTCCACCAACCTCGCTCTCCTCAATCATCTGTCAGACAAAAATACGGCAAGTCACAACTTTAGTGTTCTTCAGATAATTCAATCATTTCTTCATTCCCGTTTGTAAACAAGCATTTAAAAATTAAAACAATAATATTTACAGAACAGTGCTGCTTGAAATTTTCTTTCAATTCTTCCAACTTCGATTGGCGACTGGCGTCTGTCAGATCACCGTAATAATCCCTGTGGTTGGCACTGTAGTGCCGTTCCAAATTGTGCTTTTTTAAAACACATTAAATTTTGGTGGCACACTAAAAATTTGACATGCCCTTTATAAGCTGTACAGAAAAATGAAATTTCCCATTCTGCTTTGAAGGCTGCTGCTTCACCATCCTTTTTTTTTTTTTTTTTTTTTTTTTGTATGGTGTTCAGCCTTGACAACTGCGAAACTGATTTAGTTATTTAGTTACACGTTGTTAACAAAGCGCATTGGACTAGACTACAGTGACACTACACTATATGTATAGAGTCACTGTAGACTAGACTACGACTGATAGATCGACTGCTCTCTTCGGCGCGGCGGGCAGACCGCTCGCTCAGCCAGCCAAGCTTCTCCCACCACTACCTTCCCCAAAGCGCTCGGAGCACTGGCTTGGAGCGCGGCCAGAGCGCTAGCGCTCGGGGAGCGCTGTTTGGATGGCCCTGGCCTAGAGCATGTTGAGGTCCTCCCGTAGCCAGCAAGATCCCCGGACTTCTCCATCATTAAACACGTGTGGGATGACATTGGAAGGGGACTCCGTCCCAGTACCAACCTGCGAGATCTGGAGGGACAGCTGCAACAACTTCAGACGAACTTGCCTCAGGAGAGGATCCAAAGACTGTTTGGCATCATTTCGAACAGCATAAGGGCATGCATAGTGGCCAGGGGTTGGGGTGGTGGTTGCGACACCCTGCTGACCTGGTGCCTACATTCTGCCTGTAACTGCCAACGGCCGTGTCTCTTTCATCCCATACTGTAATCAGTTCAATAAAAGCACATGATCTTTCAGCATGTGTAGTTTCATTCACTTTCAAACCACTCCTGGGTGTTTAACTTTTTTGTCAGGCAGTATGTCATTCATAGTGTACGAAAAGAGCCGTCTATATAATCAATAGTAGAGGTAGAGAAAGGATGATTAAAATGTCGGTAGGGACAAATCTTCTACTGAAACCCGGAATTTGCATCCGGAGTCAACTGGGGTAAATCAACACAATACCGATTTTGCAACCATAAGTTATCCGCGGACGTTCTGCTGGTCTCCGTTATTTACTTTCAAACGACGATGTGAGTGTAGTATTCGTGCGAAAATGCGACACCTTGTTCTAGACCGACCACGATACTTCATCACCGCTGTGTTTGTTGAGTGGTCAGCCCGGAGGCTGATTTGGACCTCAACAGCTCCGCCATCAGTCGTCATAGGTGGCCCAGACGTCACTGAAGAGGTGTACCAGGGAAATGATGAGTGATGCAGTTTCCCGTTGCTTCCCTCGCTGAGCAAGTTGCTGCTATTACATCTCAGTCTGCCCAGCCCACTGAAATGGCCGCACCAAGCGATGCTATGAGTGACATTTTTACACCATTCATAAAAGGGACTGGTTGCATAGAGAATGACATTACTAACATCGCCCATACCTCAGTCATTTTCATGTTGTCAAAGCCAAGGTGAGACTGAGGCTGGGCAATGAAACTAACAAATTTGTTCTAGCCCGCACAATAAGACATAGTGTAGTGTGAACACTAGGGCTTACCAGCAAAGGCAGAGGCATAACATGGGTTTCGAAGATAATTTCGAAGGAGCTTGATGGATGTTTGGGCTGTAGATATGAGGCAAAATGACAATACATTATTGCGGCCGACGACCTTCGATGTTAGGCCCCTTAAAACAACAAGCATCATCATCATCATCATCAGCAGCAGCACAATAAATTATTTGGCTCATTTAAATGTAGATGACCGAGCTCGATAGCTGCAGTCGCTTAACTGCGGCCAGTATCCAGTATTCGGGAGATAGTGGGTTCGATCCCCACTGTCGGCAGTCCTGAAGATGGTTTTCCGTGGTTTCCCAATTTCACACCAGCAAATGCTGGGGCTGTACCTTAATTAAGGCCACGGCCGCTTCCTTCCCAGTCCTAGCCCTTTCCTCTCCCATCGTCGCCATAAGACCTATCTGTGTCGGTGCGACGTAAAGCAAATAGCAAAAAAAATTGTTACATTATTATTAGACAGTTTTCGTACACCATGAATATGATAATTTGCATAGCTCTGTAATACACAACTAACGCATAATACCAATACAACTAAATTTAACTCATTTAAAAAATGCTCGGACACGTCAAATTGAATAATTTGAGAGGCATATCTTACACAAAATAAACACAATTTTCAGCCATTATTCTACAGGATATTATTTCGTCTATTTTGTTTCTGAAAGGTACTTGTTTCGTTTAGTTTCATGTGAACTTTTACTTGTTTCATATATAAGTTTTGATTGCTTTGGGAACTGTTTAATTCTGACTTGTGCATCAGATTTTGTGAGAATAAAACTGTTCATTCGTTACTGAAATGTAGAGTCTCGCTTTGAGGCCTGCTAATACGGAAGAGTTGAAAAAGGATCGGGAAAGAGTGCAGATATAAATCACCATCAGTGACTGAAAATGTTCGAAAGTAATTCATACCGGCATAGCCATTGTCAGGTTCTAAATGCGGATCATTACGCACATCTTGTTAAATAATTTAAAATTCATTAGAAACACCAGGAGAAAACAGGTATGTCAACTTTGTGTTGTAATCAAGTGAGCGGTAATATACTGGGTATCGAACCAAGCTTATTTCAGTTTACTTAGCTGACTCTGTGGATCCGTGGTAGAGTGTCGGCCTCCGGATCCCAAGATAGCGGGTTCAAACCCGGCAGAGGTAGTCGGATTTTTGAAGGGCGGAAAAAAGTCCATTCGACACTCCATGTCGTACGATGTCGGCATGTAAAAGAACTCTGGTGATACATTTGGTATTTACCCGACAAAATTAATTAAATCTCATCCATAGACGCCCAAGAGAGATCCGGTTTACTCTAGGTCCGCTAGATGGCAGACAGAGTAAACCGGAACGTCGAAATTGACGAGCAGACAGCCAAATGGCGTCAATTCGAAATGTCTGCAAACGGTAGCTGAGGCCATACGATTATTATTATTATTATTATTATTATTATTATTATTATTATTATTATTATTATTATTATTATTCAGTTTACTTCATTGTGAACTTCAGTTACTCAAAGAATATGATTTTGTAACTTTCAGTACCTTTTTTAAATTAACATTTAGTTTTTTCGAAGTTCTGCAGGAAGTTGGCTTGCTTGACTTTTCCCCTGGCCCTTAAGCTGTTGTAATTCCGTAAATTGTGATGAAAGCTAATAATAAAAAAAAAGCACTTTTAAAACCTTATTCAATAACCGCAAATTCATTTGTTGTAGTAGATGGTATCAAATGATCAAAAGTGTGTCTTATATGCTTCTCGGTCATGGCCATCCATCAACGGTTGATAGGTAATATGGAGTCACACATTTTGTATCGTTCATTTCAGATGACCCCCAGTCATAAGACCTGTAAACAAGTCAACAATTAAACCTTTACCATAGCAACCAAACCTGATTGAAACAAATACAATTTTGCATGCAACTAAAGTAACTAAGTACTTTCCGGACAAAAATTCAAAAACTTGTAGGCCTATAGATTACCGTATATTACTTTGGCCACGATGTCACATCTCGAACAGCTACAAATTTTGTTTGTTTCTTGTAAAATATTCCCCTCAAAATATTAAATTTGATGTGTCGGAGCATGTCTTTAAAAATTAGTTCATTTGGCTTTTATTGGTATTATGCATTACTTATGAAAATCTCTATGTCAAGTAGACTGGTCATCACTATTCAGAGCTAGGGAAAACAGCCTTCAAATATCTAGGAAGTGTAATAACAGAGGATATGAAATGCAATTGGGAGGTGATACCTCGCATTGGCACAGCCAACAAAACTTTTAACAGAAAGTAGAGATCATCTGCGGGTGTTTGGAAAGTTTAAAGAAGAAGCTAGTAAAGAGCTTTGTCTGGAGTTCGGCACAAGTAAGATCTGTACGCTAAAGGAGGAGGATGAAAGGAGGCTCAAAGCATTCGAAATGTGATTTTGGTGGAGAATAGGAAGGATGGACGGTGTGGAATAAGCAATGAGGAAGTACTGGAAGTAGTTGGGAGAAAAAATAAAATTACTAGGTCATCAAAATGAAGAAGGAATATAGGCTTGAAATCTGGACGAGAAAAGAAAGTTTGTTGGTAGATGTCCTGGAATGAATGGTGAACAGAAGAAGACGGCGAGTACGGAGGAGATGTGATGTGGTGGATAATATCAGAGCACATGCAAAGAGGGAACAGACATGACAGTAAACGACAGGACAGAGTGTAGAACTGTCAAGTGTAAATCTGCATATCGGAAGAAAAATTTAGGCTCCTGTTATTTTCAAAATAAGTTAATTTCCTCTAATATACCAAGTACAAAACTCGTATACTTGTTTTAAATTTACCTTTTCGTCATAACCTATTTATCCTTTTCTTTCTCCATAGGTCGAAAAGTAAATACCTCTCGCTTCAGATGTGAACTAAAGTAACTCACTTTCTTTGAGCTCTTCAACATCTAAAATAAAATACGAAAAGGTAAGTTACTCGAAGGAACTGTTTAGCCCAAAGGAGTTTCCTCAGTGAATAACCCTGCTTTAGGGCATAACAGACTGTGAAAGAAATGTTCGGCGTTTTCATATTTCTCAAGGAATAAGCACGGAACATAACACATAACAACCATAAGCTTGCAGCAAATGCATTTCAGTATTCAGTATGTTTTCTCTAGAATATTATAAATGCCCCTTAAATTGCGGGAAGCATGGAGGTCTATCAGAAATTCATTTTCTGCCGCCTCTCCATCATTCCCTGCATTGGCTAAGATTTCTTCAGGAGTTACATTTGTTTGCTTAGAATTTGCTTTATGTCGCACCGACACAGGTAGGTTTTAAGGCGACGATGGGACTGGAAAGGGCTAGTAGTGGGAAGGAAGCGACCGTGGCCTTAATTAAGGTACAGTCCCAGCATTTGGCTGATGTGAGAATAGGAAACTACGGAAAAACCATAAAACCATCTTCAGTGCTGCCGACAGTGTGGTTCGAACACACTATCTCCCGAATGCAAGCTGATAGCTGCGTGACCCAAGCCGCACGGCTACTTTCTCGATAGGAGTTACCTTTTGAACGTCTATCTGTGAAGGAAGGATAGGTAATGGAACGGTCAAGTCAAAAGTGGTATAGCATCTGCTTACCACAAGTATCCTTGTCTTGCTCGTATTCATTTTCATGTTGTACTCAGAAAGGTATTATCCATTACTTTCAACAATGACTTTAACTACCCCTCGCTCTCTGCTATTAAGGCAATGTCATCATCAAATCTAAGCATAGATATTTTCTCTCCTTGGGCCTTAAACCCTCTTCTTTGTGCTGGTTTCTCAATTTTTCGTACGACTTTTAAAATTCTGACCTCCAGTTGATCTAAGGGTGAACTATTTCTGTTTAGTCTGACCTTTGACCAGTCCATGAATTGACTGGGACAAGAATAGACCGGTTGGAGAACACCAGCAGAGGAAGCTAAATTCATAATTTGGATATGGTACTGATACGTATCGAACTGTAATCGGGCAATTGCTATCCTCAGAATTAATGAAAAAGATACGTCAAATTACGTTTTAATGGCACATTTCAAGACTTCGTTCTCTCAGTATCAAAAGTTAAAAATAATAATGATGTTTGTTGTTCTGAGGGCACTATCATTTATGTCATAGATTCATAAACTAAAAGATGACTACACCGCGATACGTGTACGGCTGTAAGGATGACAGCCATTCAATTTGAAACTGCCAGGCTGAACGCAAGTTGGCGGATTTAATTCCGGGAGCTATTTGACGGTGTTCAATTGCATCGACCTCGTGTCGAGAGATTTACTGACGCATAAACGGTCTCAGTCGGTACAGATTCCTGTACCTGGGTGTGTCCACAAAAGCAAATATAGTTCATCAAACCTAAAAGAAATAACATCATTATTATTGTCGTTAATAACAGTTTGCAACTTTCTCCCCATGTCAATGTTGAAGGTTTAGAGAAGGATTTATTTAGGGAATGAGATCGTAAATTATAAATATGAATTCGATAGCTGAACTGGCGTTCATAGAATCTAAATGAGTATTGCTTGGGAATCTCTAAGAGTCATACGAACGATTTATCGATTCCTACACTTTATGGTTATTTTGGCTGGTTCTTTGAGTCAATTTCAGTTGATAAATGCTGAAAAAATACCCTAATAAGTATCTCATCTGGCGCGAGCCCTTACTACGAATACTGAACTGTTCGGCCTCTCCGAGTTTGTGAGAAATTGGTAAGTGGCATCATTTAAGGAATACGAGAAGAATGTACTTGACATCGACACGAAACATTAAAACTGAAGCTTTGGAATATTGCTGCATAAAAGGAGGTGCTCCCACGTTTTCCACCACTGTTGGCGATGAACGATATGACTTAGTGGGAGTAGAGCTAATCTGGCCAAGGTTTGTGCATTAAGAAATACCGACTCCAGGATTTCGATATATGTTCCAATACGCCCCATTCATAAATGGTTGTTATAAAAGTTCACTACGTTTTGATAACCGGTAAGAACAATGTTTCGAAGTTGGAGACAGTTGTGTACCGAAAATATCGACTGTGATACCAGAGATATTCATGAATTTTACTTTTATTGCTTAGTCCATATCAACAATGAAAAATGAAATGGCGTATGGCTTTTAGTGCCGGGAGTGTCCGAGGACATGTTCGGCTCGCCAGGTGCAGGTCTTTCGGTTTGACACCTGTAGGTGACCTGCGCGTCGTGATGAGGATGAAATGGTGATGAAGACGACACATACACCCAGCCCCAGTGCCAGGGAAATTACCCAATGATGGTTAAAATTCCCGACCCTGCCGGGATTCAAACCCGGGACCCCTGTGACCAAAGGCCAGCACGCTAACCGTTTAGCCATGGAGCCGGACATACCAACAATGAGTATCTCTAACACGGAAATGGCCTTCAATCGTGTTAACTGACGATGGTGATGGTTTATGTCGTGATAGACTTAAAATGAAAACCGCATGGTCATCACCCCATACCGAGAAGGACAATTGCGAAGATTATCATCATCATCATCATCATCATCATCATCATCATCATCATCTATTTACCCTCCAGGGTCGGCTTTTCCTCTCGGACACAGCGAGGGATCCTACCTCTACCGCCTCAAGGGCAGTGTCCTGGAGCTTCAGACTCTTGGTCGGGGATACAACTGGGGAGAATGACCAGTACCTCGCCCAGGCGGCCTCACCTGCTATGCTGAACAGGGGCCTTGTGGAGGGATGGGAACATTGGAAGGGATAGGCAAGGGAGAGGGAAGGAAGCGGCCGTGGCCTTATGTTAGGTACCATCCCGGCATTCGCCTGGAGGAGAAGTGGGAAACCACGGAAAACCACTTCCAGGATGGCTGAGGTGGGAATCGAACCCACCTCTACTCAGTTGACCTCCCGAGGCTGAGTGGACCCCGTTCCAGCCCTCATACCACTTTTCAAATTTCGTGGCAGAGCCGGGAATCGAACCCGGGCCTCCGGAGGTGGCAGCTAATCACGCTAACCACTACACCACAGAGGCGGACGCGAAGATTATCAAAATTAGAAAATATCGTACAGGAACGATCGCTTGAAGAATAAGACAAGAGGTGGTCAAGGAAGGAGGAAGAAGGTCTCCCTTTACATTGGATGCCCTAATATCACGTAGTTGGAAGACAGGTAAATGTGAAGGCCTACAATATCGAAAGCATATACAATTAATCAACAGTAATATTATATTGACTATTCTTTCTTGTGATGTGCTTTGTCTCTTCTGCTGCATCTCATCTCCGATAGATGTCATTATCGCTGCATACTGCCAAGGGAGTTAACTACCGGAGCAGAACCGCCAGCCTGGATACTGGCAGGAAGTAGCTGGGCAGTTATAAAAATTGCTTTCTTAGTATGCCATTACTTTGGTTCATGTATGTCCTGATAGCCACTGGTACGTGACACACTGATTCATCATAGTATTCCAGGTATTCGATCCCTACTATGGGCTGATAATACGAATGGGGAGTTTGAACACTTAACATGAAACCGGCAGAGCAGTGTTCACCGCAATCTGTGACCGCGTCATTCCACCTCTGGGACTTGATATTGTTAGAACGCCAGTGTAGTATTGTTCGTAAAAAGTGAGAAACTGTGCCCCCTTTTTTTTTTTTAGCATTTCGTATGTTAGCATTGCTTTAAACCGTGACATTCCAAGTCCATTAATATTGTATTCCGACAAGAATACTGACATCATTCGGGTTTATAATATAGCAACCAGAGAACGCGTATACAGAGAAATTAGCACCGGTGCAACCACGGCAGGGTGAAAGGAGCTGGTGAAAGCTTTCCCTCCATGAGGATCCACCTTCCGTGCTCTTTATTTCATATCTACAGCTACAAATGCCAAATAGCATAGAATATATATATTAAAGTCAAAAAAGCAAGGACGAACCAGAGTGAACAAAGATCACTGTGGAAAATAAGACAAAGTTCAAATTAAAAGCGTAGTAGTGGTTGTGGTGACTATTGTTTTAAAAGTACATACAAGAGTACAAGAGTAAGTACAAGTAGGGATCCATCCTCTATTAACATTAATCCGAGAGAAAAAAATTGAAAGTATCTGACACTTCGAAAAATGAAGGTATCGGCCAAAGGATGACAACGGCCACGAAGGGCGTGAAAAGAAAGGACTGCCTAAGCCTCGGAAATGAAATGAAATTGCTTTTAGTGCCGGGAGTGTCCGAGGAAATGCTCGCCTCGTCAGATGCAGGTCTTTCGATTTGACACCCGTAGGCGAGCTGCGAATCGTGATGAGGATGAAATGGTGATGAAGACAACACATACACACAGCCCCCATGCCAGCAAAATTAACCAATGATGGTTAAAATTCCCGACCCTAGCGGGAATCAAACCCGGGACCCCTGTGACCAAAGGCCAGCACGCTAACCATTTAGCCATGGAGCCGGACATATCCAATGCAGATATCTAGTGATATGGTTGGGGGACTAACTGACGATAACCGTCATTGATGCTATTCATACAGGGTCTTTCAAATAAACTAAGACCGTCGAAGTGGCGTTTTCACTCTCCGATACGTAAGCAGCAGCATGGGAGGCGCGCGCTTAGTTCATGACCTTACCAAACAGCCTGCACATGTTCGACCTGGCAAGCATCAGTTGCCAGTCTGAATCTCAGCTGTTAACATGGTGAGACAATTATTATTGCAACACCGTGTTTTCGTATGTAAAAGCTTATCTTAATGGTCGTGTGAACAATCATAACTCTCACTATTGGTGTGCAGAAAATCCTAATGGTGTTTATGAAGTCCCTCATTATGATAGGAAGATTGGTGTTTGGTGTGCTGTTAGTGCAAGGCAAATAATTGGGCCTATTTTTTTTTCGAGACGACAGTAAATGCGGAGAGGTACCAAGATGACATTTTGTGGCCGTTCGTCCATCAGTTAACGGAAGAAGAGAAACTGCGTGGCTGGTTTCAACAAGATTCAGCTCCTGCTCATACAGCAGAAGATTCCCATCTTACAATCTCAGAAATGTTTCTAGACAGAGCGATCAGTGCTGGTCTATTTCCCTCTCGTTCTCCAGATCTAACAGTGTGTGAATTTAACTTGTGGGGTAAACTGAAAGAAAAAGTATATTGAACAAATCCTCACACATTGGAGAAACTGAAAGTAAACAATCATTACGAATGAAATCAGAAACATTACAGCGGCAGAACTCACTCGCAACAACCAGAATATGGTTACCAGATACACTGCCTGTGTAATCCAGGAAGGACGGCACTTCCAGCATCTTTTGTAAGGTGAGATTTCATGTAAGACCAGCACGCGCCATTTTCTATTGCGCTGTTGATGCAGGAGCGTTCTCGTTCCTTGTAGCAATAGCGTAGCGCAACCCGTTAATTTCTGTCATCTCCTTACCTCTAGAAGCTGCGTACAGGACTAAGACATAGCTTGATTTATAACAGAGGATTCAAGGAGTTTGAATATAATGTTTATCTAATAAGAGCGTAAGTAGACTAACGCTGTTATTGCATCCAGATCCTCATTTTAGGCCCTTTTGGACAATTTCTTTCCTTCTCATCTCTATGCCGATGGGGGCTGAAGATAGACTTCAGCGACGTCCGGAGTGTCATTATTATTCTCAGTGACCACGAAAACTATGGTTTCGACACTATTTTGGATTATTTTTACATCTCAGCCCCTCTCACCCCACCCTTAAGAGTGCTAGGGTTACCATACTACCTCGCAGTTTGTCTCCAGGTAGTAAGTCATAAGTGTGACAAGTTTGGTTTAAATCTCTCCCGTAGTCCAGAGAAGTATGGATTCAACACTAATATAGGTCGTTCTTAGTTATATACTAACTATACTTCGCCCCTTTCTCTAGGGGTTCAATTGGCGTCTTGCCCCCAAATTTTTTTTCCAGATAGTAGGTAATATTATTGCCAAGTTTAGTTGACACCTATGCTGGAACATACATACAAACATCCATAATCTCGGTCATTTAAACATTTTCATTTCTTCACTTCTTCTCACGCCCCTGCCAACTGGAGCTCAACTTGGACTTAAACGACATCCGGAGAGTCACTATTCATTTCAGCGATCGCGAAAAGTACGGATTCGACACTATTTACTATAGTTTTTATTTCCACATCCCTCACCCCCACCCCTAAGTGTACTGTCGGTGTTTTGCCCCCACGTGGTTAGCCTCCTGATAGTAAGTCATAATTGTACCAGGTTTGGTTCAAATCGCCCCAGTAGTCCTGAAAACTATGGATTCGACGCTATTATTGGCCGTTTGTATTTATATTTGCATTTCACCACTTCTCCTAAAGTTTCTAGGGGTGTCTCGTCCCCACAGTATTCTTAACACATAGTAAGTACTATTTGCACCAAATTTAGTTGAAAGCTATGCTGGAAAATACACAAATATATCCATAATCTCTGTCATTTTGGTCATTTTAATTTTCTTACTCTTTCTAATCCCCTATGCCAACGGATGGACTGGAACTTTAAAAATCTACGGGGGTAGCACTATTCATCTCAGTTACCACGAAAACTGTGGATTCGACACTATTTCCGATTTTTATACCTCACGCCCCCCCCCCCCTTATTAAGTGTGATAGGGGTGTCTTATCCCCAGGCGGTTAGTCTCCTTATAGTAAGTCATATGTGTACTAAGTTTGGTATAAATCACTCCACTAGTCCTGAAAACTATGGTTCCAGATTAATATCGGTCGTTTTTATTTATTTGTATACTTTTCATCCCCTCTTCTGGGGGTCTAGCTGTGTCTTTCTCCGACAGCATTTTTCACAAATAGTAAATCATATTTGTACCAAATTTAGTTGTCAGCTATGTTGGAAAATTCAAACATAAATCCAAAATCTCGGCCATTTTTGGTGATTTTATTTTTTCACCTTTTCTCACACCTGTGTAATAGGCGGATGAACTTGGACTTAAAAATTCGGGAGTGTTACTGTTCATGTCAATGATCCCTAAAACTTTGGATTCGACACGAGTTTCGTTTACTTTTCAACTCATTCCCTCCTAACCCCCACAAGAAAGGGGAGTGAACATAGACCAATAAAAAATCCGAAGTGTCACTATTCATCTTAACGACCCCAAAAACTATGGATTCGACTCTATCTTTTATTATTATTATTATTATTATTATTATTATTATTATTATTATTATTATTAAATCTCAATACCCCTCACCCCCACCCCATCGGGGGCTGAAATAGGACTTAAAATCCGGAGTGTCATTATTCATCTCAGTGACTCTGAAAAACGATGGATTCGACACTATTTTCGATTACTTTTATGTATCACTCCCCCCTTGCTCCCCCCGTGCCCAAAGGGTGGAGTATATGGACTTTAAAAAATCCGGAGTGTCACTATTCATCTCAGCAACCGCGAAAACTCTGGATTCAACACTATACATACATTATCATTATAGACTGTTATGCCTTTCAGCGTTCAGTCTGCAAGCCCCTGTGAATTTACTAAACGTCGCCACAATCCTCGATTTGCAACTAGTGTTCTGGCCACATTTAGTTCTATACCTCTTATCTTTAAATCGTTAGAAACCGAGCCTAACCATCGTCGTCTTGGTCTCCCTCTACTTCTCTTACCCTCCATAGCAGAGTCCATTATTCTCCTAGGTAACCTATCCTCCTCCATTCACCTCACATGGCCCCACCACCGAAGCCGGTTTATGCGTACAGCCTCATCCATCGAGTTCATTCCTAAATTAGCCTTTATCTCCTCATTCCGAGTACCCTCCTGCCATTGTCCCACCTGTTTGTACCAGCAATCATTCTTGCTACTTTCATGTCTGTTACTTCTAACTTATGAATAAGATATCCTGAGCCCACCCAGCTTTCGCTCCCGTAAAGCAAAGTTGGTCTGAAAACAGACCGATGTAAAGATAGTTTCGTCTGGGAACTGACTTCCTTCTTACAGAATACTACTGATCGCAACTGCGAGCTCACTGCATTAGCTTTACTACACCTTGATTCAATCTCACTTACTATATTACCATCCTGGGAGAACACACAACCTAAATACTTGAAATAATCAACTTGTTCTAGCTTTGTATCACCAATCTGACATTCAATACTGTTGAATTTCTTACCTACTGACATCAATTTAGTCTTCGAGAGGCTAATTTTCATACCATACTCATTGCACCTATTTTCAAGTTCCAAGATATTAGACTGCAGGCTTTCGGCACAGTCTGCCATTAAGACCAAGTCATCAGCATAGGCCAAACTGCTTACTACATTTCCACTTAACTGAATCCCTCCCTGCCATTTTATACCTTTCAGCAGATGATCCATGTAAACTACGAACAGCAAAGGTGAAAGATTACAGCCTTGTCTAACCCCTGAAAGTACCCTGAACCAAGAACTCATTCTACCATCAATTCTCACTGAAGCTCAATTGTCAACATATATGCCTTTGATTGATTTTAATAATCTACCTTTAATTCCATAGTCCCCCAGTATAGTGAACATCATTTCCCTCGGTACCCTGTCATATGCTTTCTCTAGATCTACGAAACATAAACACAACTGCCTATTCCTCTCATAGCAATTTTCAATTACCTGGCGCATACTGAAAATCTGATCCTGACAGCCTCTCTGTGGTCTGAAACCACACTGGTTTTCATCCAACTTCCTCTCAACGACTGATCGCACCCTCCTTTCCAAGATGCCAGTGAATACTTTGCCTGGTATACTAATCAATATGATACCTCGATAGTTGTTGCAAACCTTCCTGTTCCCTTGCTTATAGATATGGTGCAATTACTGCTTTTGTCCAATCTGAAGGTACCTTACCAACACTCCACGCTAATTTTACTACTCTATGAAGCCATTTCATCCCTGACTTCCCACTATACTTCACCATTTCAGGTCTAATTTCATCTATTCCTGCTGCCTTATGACAATGGAGTTTATTTATCATCCTTTCCACTTCCTCAAGCATAATTTCACCAACATCATTTTCCTCCTCCCCATGATCTTGGCTGTTTGCAACATCACCAGAATGATTTCCTTTTACATTGAGAAGGTGTTCAAAATATTCCCTCCACCTCTCCAGTGATTCCCTGGGATATTTTATGAGTTCACCTGAATTACTCAAAACACTGTTCATTTCTTTTTTCCCTCCCTTCCTAAGATTCTTTATTACTGTCCAGAAAGGTTTCCCTGCTGCTTGTCCTAGCCTTTCCAGGTTATTATCAAAATCTTTCCATGACTTCTTTTTGGATTCAACAACTATTTGTTTCGCTCTGTTTCTTTCATCTACGTATAAATCCCTGTCTGCCTCGGCCCTTGTTTGGAGCCATTTCTGATAAGCCTTCTTTTTACGCTTACAGGCTGCTCTCACTTCATCATTACACCAAGATGTTCGCCTTTTCCCATCTTTATACACAGTTGTTCCTAGGCATTCCCTTGCTGTTCCTACTACAGCATCCCTGTATGCCACCCATTCACTTTCTATATCCTCAATCTGCTTACTGTCTACTGTTCGAAACTTCTCACTAATCATATCCGTGTACTTCTGTCTAATTTCCTCGTCCTGGAGATTTTCTACCCTTATTCGTTTGCAGACAGATTTCACTTTCTCTACCCTAGGCCTAGAGATACTTAGTTCACTACAGATCAGATAGTGGTCCGTGTTATCGAAAAATACGCGAAAAACTCGTGCATTCCTAACAGATTTCCTGAATTCAAAGTCTGTTAAGATATAGTCTATTATGGATCTGGTACCCCTAGCCTCCCATGAGTAGCGGTGAATAGCTTTATGCTTGAAGAATGTATTCGTAACAGCTAAACCCATACTAGCACAGAAGTCCAGCAAACGCTTCCCATTCCCATTAGCTTCCATATCTTCTCCACATTTACCAATCACCCTTTCGTATCCTTCAGTTCTATTCCCAACTCTCGCATTGAAATCGCCCATTAGCACTATTCTATCCTTGCTGTTGACCCTGACCACGATGTCACTCAATGCTTCATGAAACTTGTCAACTTCATCCTCATCTGCACTCTCACATGGTGAATACACGGACACAATTCTAGTCCTAATTCCTCCAACTGACAAATCTACCCACATCATTCGCTCATTTACGTGCCTAACAGAAACTATATTGCGTGCAATGGCATTCCTGATAAACAGCCCTACCCCAGACTCTGCCCTTCCCTTTCTAACATCCGTCAAGTACACTTTATAATCTCCTATATCTTCCTCGTTATCTCCCCTTACCCGAATATCACTTACTCCTAGCACATCCAGATGCATCCTCTTAGCTGACTCAGCCAGTTCTACCTTCTTTCTTCCATAAGCCCCGTTAATATTGATAGGTCCCCATCGAATTCCATTTCGTTCGCCAAGTTGTTTCCAAGGAGTCCCTCGCCTGTCAAATGGGACTGGGACTCCATTACTCCCATAGGTCTGAGGCTTGTTTAAAATGTTCTGAGCTCGGTAAATTCATGAAGCAGGATGCTACCCTACTTGCACATAGTCCAAGTGAGGACCTCTCCTCTAACGGGTTATGGACCACCGGTGAATTGTATAGTCCTAGCCGCCTGAGCACAAGGAGGGCCATGACTCAGAATGTATCCGAGATGCCCACTCCCATTCCATAGCAACTGGTATCCCGACTCTCAGGACCACTT
The DNA here is from genome assembly GCF_040414725.1 of Anabrus simplex. Classification (NCBI taxonomy): domain Eukaryota; kingdom Metazoa; phylum Arthropoda; class Insecta; order Orthoptera; family Tettigoniidae; genus Anabrus; species Anabrus simplex. The sequence goes on along the minus strand of NC_090267.1, from coordinate 319,227,602 downwards.
ACTAGGCCACTCATCCGTTGCCCATGGTTCACGAACTAGGACGTGACTGCAGTAACCCACAAACATGAACCAACACTATTTTCGATTATTTTTATATCTCCCCCTCGACCCCCACCCGTAAGGGGTAAAAAGTCCAGAGTGTCACTGTTCATCTCAGCGCCTCCGTAAAGTATGAATTCGACACTTTTTTCGATTCTCTTTATATCTCAATCCCCCTTTCCCCCACCCCAAACAGGGCTGACACTGTACTTAAAAATCCTCATTGTCACTATTTATCTCAGCGACCCCGAATGTTTTTCGACACTATTTTCGATTATTTTTATAACTCAGCCTCTTCGCCCCCCACCCCCGCCTTTAAGGGTGCTTGTGGTGTCTTTGGTTAGGCTTAAATCGCTCCAGTGGTTTAGGAGATGTAATACATACATATCCACATACAATGTCATTTATATATATATAGACCTATAGATAGATTACAGAGACTCGCCTTTGCTCATTGAGTACCCCCAGTTGCTCTTCGTTAGGAGTGGGTGATAACTCGTGTCATTCTACTGTTGATATTCTATATTTTTCACAATTTCTTAAATATTTTACACATCTAATACACAGCTCCATTCTTCAAACTGGACAGACCTATCAAAGTTGGTCCTATGGCATGAAAGTACATCTCGAACACGGCAAGTTGGATTGTTATTTCCAAATAACAGGCATAAGAACGCATGTCCTATCACGAAAGGTACTTTATAAAACATGGCGACATGTTCCCATCCTCGTATACACAGCATTTGTTATGGTATTATCATGATATAGAGTAAGCTGCTGTCCATCAAGTCGATCCAATCCTGGTGCGGCTTTGCAACTGAATAAAATTACATACAATTACTCATAATAATAAAACTACCTATCTGATTTCGTTCAAACCACTTCATAAACCCCCTCAGAAGTCATAAGAATAAACTGTGAAATTTTCAGCAAAATTGGTCTAGTAATTTTTGAGTCTATTAATCTCAAATATACCAACATCCAATTTTGTATATATAGATTGTATACACGCAAAGCAGGGCGGCCGCGCGTGACATAGGTTCGGCTGAGGTGACTGCCGTAGCGCAGAGTACAAACACTGGGGGTATTATACATATGTCCGACTCGTTGGCTAAATGGTCAGCGTACTGGCCTTCGGTTCAGAGGGTCCCGGGTTCGATTCCGCGCCGGGTCGGGGATTTTAATCTTCATTGGTTAATTGCAATGCCCCGGGGGCTGGCTGTTTGTTCTATCACCAACAGCCCTGCAACTCACACCCCACACATTACACTATCCTCCACCACAATAACACGCAGTTACCTACACATGGCAGATGCCGCCCACCCTCATCGGAGGGTCTGCCTTACAAGGACTGCGCTCGGCTAGAAATAGCCATTAAAAACCTTTCTTCAGCTTATCTCAGTCATTCCTAGGGTCACTGGAGCCACCCAGGCTCATTTTGGTTTTGGCCGGGGGTAAGTTCAGTTCAAGGCCAACGCATTTGCTTCTGACCTATGCCGGCCCTCATCCCTGAGTTAGGCAGTGCGAACGTGCACTATGATACACTAAAAATGTAAAATAATATCAAATATTACAAATTTTCTGTTGAAATATCCCTATTTAGCTGCATCGTATATTATCTGCAGCGGCTAGCAAGGATTGGGAACACAGGCTGTCGCTATCAACATTCGTGTCAGCCTTACTTGTAAACCAAAGTATCAAGTATAGGGTTCAATTATTTCCTCACCCTGGTGCACCCAAGTTTCGTTAAAATACAGGATCATTCATGATGAGCTACCACAACTTACAGAGTTAATCGCTCAAGAAATTTTGAGATTTTGAGCAAAATGTCACATGGACCCTGTTTTCTATTCTCGATACTTCAGAGTTACAGTAATTCAGAATTTGCGTGTAAAACACTTTTTTTCTTGACGTCAATTCGTTGGAAGAGTAAAATAAAATTAACTGAATTCTTCACAAATAATCCGTTAACTGGCTCGTTTTTTGGAGACGCCGAGCTGCCGAAATTTTGTCCCACTGGAGTTCTTCTACATGTTACCAAATCTATCGATACGAGCCCCTTCAAATACCGCAGGACAAAGCTAGGATCGATCCTGCCAAGTTGGGCTCAGAAGGCCAGTGTTCTACCGTCCGCGCTACTCAACCCGGCAAATTGAAAGCCTTATTGCAAGATGATGATTTCGCCGCTAGATGGGGGCTTCATTCATTCCATTTCTGACCCGCTTGAATGACTGGAAACAGGCTGTGGATTTTAATTCTTTCATTGTAGGATGATTACAGTAGCGCGTGCATTCCTTCATAAAAGTGAAGTCTTTGATAATTTGTTATTGTTTGCTTGAATTACTGTGGATATGGAACTGGTAGATTATTCAGCAATGTTCATTTAATATATTACGATACATATGCAGAATAGTTTAGTGTTATGTACGGTTATCTTGTTTTGCTATTGCTAGCAAACTTTACACGTTCCATTACTATCTGAAAGAAACCTGAACTGCGGAACCTCGTAACAGGACAAATAGAAAGGGATGTTTTATCGTGTTCTCTGTGTGCATGTCGAGGACGTCCAAAGAGTGGTACTGGGACATTGAGATAGCGCACAAAGCAGCATCATAAATATTGTACTGTTGTAGTGAATGATAGTTATTAAAATATATCAACTATAACTATTTGATATAGACCTACTGCAGGAAAAAAAAAAAAAAAAAAAAAAAAACCTATGTAGAAAGACAGTAGGTTCGCCTCTATGATGTAGTGACTAGTTTGATTCGCTGCTATCCACGGATGTCCGCGTTCGATTCCCGACTCTGCCATGGAATTTGAAAGGTGGTACGAAAACTGGAACGGGGTCCAGGTAGCCTCGGTTGGTCAACTGAGTAGAGGGGGGTTCGATTCCTACCTCAGTCATTGTTGAAGTGGTTTTCCGTGGTTTCCCTACTTCTCCTCCAGGCAAATGCCGGGATGTTACCTAACTTAAGGCCACGGCCGCTTTCTTCCCTCTTCCTTGCCTACCCCTTCCAATTTCCCCGCAAGGCCCCTGTTCATCATAGCAGGTGAAGCCGCCTGGGCGAGGTACTATTCCTCCACCCCAGTTATATCCCCGACCCAAAAATCTTACGCTCCAGAACACTGCCCTTGAGGCAGTAGAGGTGGGATCCCTCGCTGAGTCTGAGGGAAAAGCCAACTTTGCAGGGTGAACGAAGAAAGAAAGAAAAAGGAAGAAAGACAGTAGTCTTCTTCTTTATCTATTTACTCTCCAGGATCGGTTTTTCCCTGGGACTCAGCAAGGGATGCCACCTCTACCGCCTCAAGGGCAGTGTCCTGGAGCTTCAGACTCTGGGTCGGGTGATACAACTGGGGAGGATGACCAGTACCACGCCCAGTAGGCCGCACCTGCTATGCTGAACAGGGGCCTTGCGGGGAAATTGGAAGGGATAGACAAAGAAGAGGGAAGGAAGCGGTCGTGGCCTTAAGTTAGGTACCATCCCGGCATTTGCCTGGAGGAGAAGTGGGAAACCACGGAAAACCACTTCCAGGATGACTGAGGTGGGAATCGAACCCACCTCTACTCAGTTGACCTCCAGAGGCTGAGTAGACCCCGTTCCAGCCCTCGTACCACCTTGTAAACTTCGTGGCAGAGCTGGGAATCGAACCCGGACCTCCGGGTGTGACAGCTTATCACAGTAACCACTACACCACAGAGGCGGACGACAGTAGTCTTACAAAGATAAAATGAAATGAATTAATTGAGTTGAATTCTTAGCGTCCAAACAAACTTTAATTTAGCGAAATAAGAATTTCCGGCTGAAGTGATGAGAGGAGGGTGGAGGTATAAGAATATTGACTGTCCGGAAAGAAATGCGAAAATAGAGCAAGCGTACTACTGTATTCTCAACCAGCGTTCGGCTCATTGGCTAAATGATCAGTGAAGTGGCCTTCGGTTCAGAGCCCCGAGGTAGATTCCAGATCTTGTCAAAGATTTCAACTTTATCTGATAATTCCTGTAGCTAGGGGGAGGGGTGGTGTTGTGTTCATATTAATACACGTCTTCATTTACATGCAAAATATCACACTACCAACCACCACAGAAACACGCAATGGTGAATACATCCCTCCTCATAGGGTTGGCGTCAGGAAAGGCAGGGCCGTAAAGTGGGGCTATATCCATACAAAGTCCGACCCCAGGTAAAAGGCCAGAAAGAAGAACAAGAAGACAACTAGCTTATTCTCTGTCGATTGTTTTTTATATATTAACAGCAATGTATTGTTATTTGTTTTACGTCGCGCCGACACAGATAGGTCTTATGGCGACGATGAGGCAGGAAGGGGCTAGGAGTGAGAAGGAAGCGGCCGTGGCCTTAATTAAGGTACAGCCCCAGCATTTGCCTGGTGTGAAAGTGGGAAACCACGGAAAACCATCTTCAGGGCTGCCGACAGTGGGGCTCGAACCCACGATCTCCCGAATACTGGATACTGGACGCACTTAAGCGACTGCAGCTATCGAGCTCGGTGGCAATGTATTGAGAAACTGACATAGGCGCACCATAGTTCCTAGTTACGATGGATGGAAATCTTTTTAGGAAAATTAATCAATGTATTCAAAATACGTTCAGCTACTTTCGGTCTTAGGACACCCCGGGGTAGGGGAATACTGTACTGAAAAGGCTTTTGTTTCCGTTATAATTTCTTACTTTTGTCCGACTCCTTGGTTAAATGGTCAGCGTTGAGGCCCTCGATTCAAAGTATCCCAGGTTCGATTCCCAACCGGGTCGAGGATTTTAATCGCGTCTGATTAATTCCTCTGGCTCGGGGACTAGATTTTTGTGTTTGCCGAAACACTTTCCTCTTCATATTCAGACAACACCGTACCCTACCAACCACCACAAGAACACGTAATAGTGATTACATCCTTCCGTATAGGGTTGGCGTTAAGAAGGGCATCTGACCATAAAACAGGGCCCGCGCCCTCACAGATTGGGGAAAAGCGGTAGAATAAGAAGAATTTCTTACTTTTCTCGAATGTTACCAATTACAGTACTTGGTGTCAACAATATAATGTAGAATAAGCCTACTTTTAACAGCCGGATGCCTTTCCTGACACCGAATTTGCTTTACCTCGCACAGACACAGACAAATGTACTGGCGCCAATGGGATGGGAAAGGGCTACAAGTGGGAAGGAAACGGCCATGGCGTTAATTAAGGTACAGCTCCAGCATTTGCCTGGTGTGAAAATGAGAAACAACGAAAAGCCATCTTCATGGCTGTCTATGGTGAGGTTCGAACCAACTATCCCCTGTATGAAAGCTGAGAGCTTCGTGATCCAAACCGCATAACCACATGATCGGTGTATGGAGGGGTGTATCCTCTACTGTGTCTTTCAGTTGTTTTCGGTAGTATGAAGTTTTATGTCTAAATAATGAGGTGTGAATTAGGATGAACATAAACACCGTTCACGGTATTTCCTACATGTCGTTAGAGGCAACAAAATTGGGGACTCCTTGTGGTGAATGATTATTATTGTTTTAAGAGGAGTACAACCGGTCAAATAACCTGTATTAGCACTAATCGGAAGGAAAATTGAAGATGTTCGATGTTTCGAAGAACAAGGGTATCGGCAAAAGAAAGGCAAGGGCAAGGCCTCACAAACCTAATGTTGTCGAGGTCTGAAATGAACAACTGTTGATCAATAGAGAGATGACAGTGCAGAGCCTAGCACAAGTAATTGGAAGCAATATCAGGACTCAGCTAAGGGCCCCATGGCCACCAACCTCCACTCCCAAGATTACAGCTCCCCCGACCCCTTTTAGTCGCCTTATACGATGGGAGGGGTATACTGTGGATGTATTCTACCACCCCGCATTGACAGAGTTTCTCAGTTCGGAACAAGTGTTGATAGTTACGCGTCCCGTAGCTTAATGTGACATTGTCTCCACTTACTTGAGTCAGGCTCTTCACTTTCATTTCTTCCATCCGACCTCCTTTAATTAACAAAAGTTATCTTCCGAATCCGATAATGAGATTTTAGAGACCTAGTGATACCATCATTTTCATGCCATACGTGTTTTGTATTGTATTTAGAAATTTTTATTTTACTATTTCATTTCAAGAATGAAAGTATCAGGGTATCGAGTATCCACACTAGAAAAACATACTGGAATCGAGTATCGACAAAAACTGCTATCGACCCATCTCAAATGTTATTATTATTATTATAAATATTGTCATTAGTTTTATCATGCATCATCAAGTAATCTGCTGCCTTTGTAGGTCATTGGTAGAGTGTCGGCCTCCGGATTCCAAGATAGCGGGTTCAAACCCGGAAGTACTCGAATTTTTCAAGGGCGGAGAAAAGTCCATTCGACAATCCATGTCGTACGATGTCGGCGTGTAAAAGATCTCTGGTGACACATTTGGTGTTTACCCGACACAGTTCACTAAATCTCAGCCACAGACGCCCAAGAGAGTTTCGCTTTACTCTGTTTGCCATCTAGCACGCCTAGAAAAGAACGGAACGTCGAAATTGACGAGCAGACAGACAGATGGCATCAAATTAAAACGTCTGCACTTGGTAGCTGAGGTCATGGTATTATTATTAAGTAATCTGCGGGTTTCGAGCTGACCAGCGGTCGCTTTGTAACCCAAGGTTCATCAGGGCTGTAGCGTCATGGGGCTCGTAAGCTGGTTTTTGTTATCGATTTTATGCTCCAAACATCACGGCACTACAGCTTTAATAGGCCTTGGCCTACCAAGCGACCGCTGATAAGCTTGAATCCTGCAGATTATGAGATGCCGCATCGTCAGTGTCAGGAGAGTAATGGGCTCTGTAATGGAGGGTAAGATGAGTAGAGGGAGACCAAGACGACGATGGTTAGACTCAGTTCCTAACGATTAACTAAACGAGGTCACAGAACTAGTTACAAATAGAGGATTGTGGCGGCGTTTAGTAAATTCACAGAGGCTTGCAGACTGAACGCTGATAGGCATATAATGAAGATGTAAGTATATGTTCTTAATCAGCCAGTGTATAGGCCTATAACATCCAGTTAAGGTTTTAAGGCGACCACCGCCGCTACAACCCAGTCCAAGTGCTTTCCCATCCTGCCGTGAAACGTGTGTCAGTGGGACGGTAAACAAATATCAAAACATCTAAAATTAACAACAAAATCTAGTGTTTAATTCTTAATTAAAACGGCAAAGCCTATAATACTTAATCTATCACACCTGAAAGGATACTGCTCAAAAATGATACCCTACTACTACTATTGGTTGCGAGCAGAAATTTCGAGCGCACATTAATCATTGCTGGTGTCACTGGCGTTTCTATCCCTCAGCATGAGTCCTTATAATAAGCCATATTTCATTTATCACAGACTTGAAGTTGATGAATATGAAAGTTGAAGGGTAATACTCTTGAATCTCACACGTCATTTTGCGATGGGTTTTTGCAAGTGTAGGCTGGATAATCAGTGGTTTATACCGGAACAATAATTACAAAAATCAAGAGAACACACTCGTTCCCTTCCTAGCATTGAAGTACAGTCGGAACATTCCAATCTCTTACTTTCAGATTTCCAAACCTCGATCTCAGGTCATATTTTAAAAGCCGCACCAAGAATGACGTTATCCCTCAAATCTACTTTTTCAATGATCTAAGGAAAGTTCCCATTGTTGAGCAAGCGAACGGCATGAAGGCCTACAGATTACGAGGTGACACGTGGTCAGCATAACGAACGCTCTCGGCCGTAGACCGGGACCATCATCCCACCATCAGATAGCTCCTCAGTTGTTCTCATGTCGGCTGCGTGAATTTCGAATCAGCCCTCAGATAGGCTACAGGTAAATATCCCTATCCTGGCAGGGGATTCGAACCCAGGGTACTCGAGTAAGAGACAGACATGCCACGCCAGAACTGCGGGTCTGGTTGTCGTAACACTAATCAGAGCTAATAATAGAAGAGTTTGAACAATATGAAGAATGACGGTATTGGTTAATTTACTTTAAAAAGCCTTATTTACAGCTCAAAATTTCTTTGCATGTTATTAATGACGTCCCTTTTGTTACTTTTTATTGTTAGTGGTTTATCGTTGCACTAACATTTATCAAACGTTTTCGGGGACACATAGATGAGAAAGGGCTAGGATTGGGAAGGTAGTAGCCTTGACCTTAATTAAGGTACAGCCCCAGCATTTACCTGGTGTGAAAATGGGAAACCACAGAAAACCATCTTCAGGGCTACTGACGGTAGGATTCAAACTCACCGTTTCCCGAATGCAAATTCACTGCTACGCGAACCTAATCGCGCGGCCAACTTGCTCGGTAATGACGTTTTCGAAATCAACTTTGAATGTGAATGATTCTGGGTTCGGAGACTGGGCAAATTATATTATCTACGCTGAAGATAACTATTCTAGTGGCCATGCACCTAATTTTCAAAGCGATCATGCTATCAAAACGGAATAAGATATCTTCGATAGGGGGGATGAATCAGGGGAGGAGTCATCGGATGCTCTGATTGTAAAACCTACGGGAAAGAAGGAGGAACATGGCTACCAAATTATACAGAAAGTTACCTTCAGCAGGTCTTCAGGTCAATACAAGGTCCAAGACCTTAAACACAAAAGGTGAATGATCATCTTGAACTAAACAACGCGCCTAGCCCAATGTCATACTCGGGTCAGCCATAACACAAATTGCAGATTTTTGCCTGTATCAGTAAACCAGTCAGCGGATAAATTCATTAGGATATAGCATTCAAGACCGATACCGATCGACAAGCGACAAGTTCGCGACCCTTTGTTTAACCCCACAGTGCCAGTGGTAGTGATGGACGAATGATACTCAAGTTCGAGCAGGATCGAGCCGGCCCGATACGCTACGTAGGCTCGATACGGTATCGAACCTGTTCGAACAACTGTCAGGCGACCCCACACATAGACTACTGTATGAGGAGTGCTGACGGACCAGTCGTCGTATTAGACTACTACTAGGTTCGACCAATCGTTCTGTATGGCTCCGAATGCTTGCGAACAAGCACTTCATATCATGGAGATGCGCATGCTTCGCTGGTCACTTGGACTGGTCCGGCTAGATCAGAGAAATCCAAAATATTATGGAAGGTGTCCCGATTGTAGACAAGGTGCGGGAGACCCGACTTCGGTGGTATGGCCACGTAATGCGTAGAGAATGTTCATCTATTGTACAGACGGCACTTCGCATCACGTCATCTGGAAATAGGCCACATGGTCGGCCCAAGGAACGCTGGCTTGATCGCCTTCAAGAAGACATGCGCTATGTTCTTCTTGTTCCAAATGATGCGCTTCATTCAACGAAGTGAAGATTGACTTGCAAAACAGCGGACCATGCTCTGTTGCGGGACAAACGCTAAGATGATGATGATGATGATGATTTGTGCATTTTGAATACTGTTAAGACAAATAATATTTGTCTCACTTGTCTGTCTGGTAGGTCATCATCCCGACGTTGGTTGAATCTTCAAATAACACCACCAGAGATTATACAGTTATAGAAAAGCGAATGGCGGCACAACAATAGGCGTACTAGGCAAGGTGAGGAGTGAGGTACTGTACTTTACCATTACTTTCCTCACAACAACTGCCTATTGCAACGAAATGGCAACAGCTGTAATAATTATATACACATTTTAGGTGCTGCATCATCATCATCATCATCTGTTTACCCTCCAGGTTCGGTTTTTCCCTCGGACTCAGCGAGGGATCCCACCTCTACCGCCTCAAGGGCAGTGTCCTGGAGCTTCAGACTCTTGGTCGGGGATACAACTGGGGATAATGACCAGTACCTAGCCCAGGCGGCCTCACCTGCTATGCTGAACAGAGGCCTTGCGGGGGATGGGGAAGATTGGAAGGGATAGACAAGGAAGAGGGAAGGAAGCGGCCGTGGCCTTAAGTTAGGTACCATCCCGGCATTCGCCTGGAGGAGAAGTGGGAAACCACGGAAAACCACTTCCAGGATGGCTGAGGTGGGAATCAAACCCACATCTACTCAGTTGACCTCCCGAGGCTGAGTGGACCCCGTTCCAGCCCTCGTACCACTTTTCAAATTTCGTGGCAGAGCCGGGAATCGAACCCGGACCTCCGGGGGTGGCAGCTAATCACGCTAACCACTACACCACAGAGGCGGACTTAGGTGCTGCAATTATGTAAAAAAAATCTATAACGTCTGAGCTTCATGCCTTCGTATTTGATAGTTGATAGACAGTTTCGGTAAGTGGAAATTCCTCTAAAATGAGTGCATCAAGTCCGATAGTAAAATAGTATAAATATTTTCTCATTTACATGATTTTGTCATTTCATTGTTATCGTGGGATGAACCCAGTCCAAAGGGAGCCACGATAATGAGTAGGCTACCATCGCACGTTCGTCGACATACACTCAGATTCCAAACCCATACATTAAAAATCTACAGTATAGTAAGCATTATCACAACTCATGTTCCTGATATACTGTATATCATACCAGGATAGCTCATATTTTATTGTTTCCATAAAAACTCTTTACAACGTTTTATGTTGCATTTATGAACTAGAAGCCAACGGCCGTAGCCGTGTTTAAGCACCGGATCCCGTGAGATCTCCGAAGTTAAGCAACATTGGGCGTGGTCAGGAGTTGGATGGGTTGCCACGCGCTGTTGGTGGGGGTAAGGGAATGGATGAGCGGAAAGGAACTGGCCACCATGCCGCACATAAACTCCGGCTCAGGAACACCTCTGCGGAGGCTCGGACCTGCCTTCGGGGAGAATAACCCTTACCTTACCTATGAACTAGAGGTATTAATTCTTATCTCTCCTCACTTCTACTAAATAATAATAATAGTATGGCCTCAGCTACCGTGTGCAGACATTTCAATTTGACGGCATCTGCTCGTCATTTCGACGTTCCGTTTTACTCTAGGCCCACTAGATGGCAGACAGAGTAAACCGGATCTCTCTCGGGCGTCTATGGCTGAGATTTAATCAATTTTGTCGGGTAAATACCAAATGGCCGCCTCTGTGGTGTAGTGGTTAGCGTGATTAGCTGCCACCCCCGGAGGTCCGGGTTCGATTCCCGGCTCTGCCACGAAATTTGAAAAGTGGTACGAGGGCTGGAACGGGGTCCACTCAGCCTCGGGAGGTCAACTGAGTAGAGGTGGGTTCGATTCCCACCTCAGCCATCCTGGAAGTGGTTTTCCGTGGTTTCCCACTTCTCCTCCAGGCGAATGCCGGGATGGTACCTAACTTAAGGCCACGGCCGCTTCCTTCCCTCTTCCTTGCCTATCCCTTCCAATCTTCCCATCCCTCCACAAGGCCCCTGTTCAGCATAGCAGGTGAGGCCGCCTGGGCGAGGTACTGGTCATTCTCCCCAGTTGTATCCCCCGACCAAGAGTCTGAAGCTCCAGGACACTGCCCTTGGGGCGGTAGAGGTGGGATCCCTCGCTGTGTCCGAGGGAAAAACCGAACCTGGAGGGTAAACAGATGATGATGATGATGAAATACCAAATGTATCACCAGAGATCTTTTACATGCCGACATCGTACGACATGGAGTGTCGAATGGACCTTTTTCCGCCCTTCAAAAATCCGACTACCTCTGCCGGGTTTCAACCCGCTATCTTGGGATCCGGAGGCCGACACTCTACCACGGATCCACAGAGGCTTCTACTGACAGGACTGAACTGGACCTTTCAGAATTGGGCCCATGTTAGAGGAAATATATCCACTGTGCGTACGACGGCCGGCCCCGTGGTGTAGGGGTGACGTGCCTGCCTCTTACCCGGAGGCCCCGGGTTCGATTCCCGGCCAGGTCAGGGATTTTTAACTGGACCTGAGGGCTGGTTCGAGGTCCACTCAGCCTACGTGATTAGAATTGAGGAGCTATCTGACGGTGAGATAGCGGCTCCGGTCTAGAAAGCCAAGAATAATGGCGTTCGGGCTGAGCAGCGGTCGCTTGGTAGGCCAAGGCCCTTCAGGGGCTTAGTGCCATGGTTTTTTTTTTGTGCGAACGACGAGTCACTGCTGAAAATTTCGGATGACGATGACATTAATTTCAAACGGAGCAAAGGCTTAGTGTCATTTCATATAAATCTAGTCATCAATGAATTATAACTCACTGTCGGAAACCTTGTGCAGGCTATAATCCATTGTAAATAACTATGTGACGCAGCATTGATTCAGGAAGATATTCACGGTACTCCTGAGGCGGGCAATGTGACATTCAGGGCAGGCATTAAAACAAGTGATGAGGCCTATTTACAGTAAAATGTTAAATGTAACTTCATAAATTCTCCCAAGTGTTCAGTGTTGATATTAGTGGTATTAGGAGAGCAATATATATGCAGGAAGTTAACAGCCACCTGTATATTCCTCAAAATATATCTGCTTAGAACGCACCCTTGGGCGCAACGCATTGACGTATTATTATTATTATTATTATTATTATTATTATTATTATTATTATTATTATTATTATTATTATTATTATTATTATTATTATTATTATTGTCCGCCTCTGTGGTGTAGTGGTTAGCGTGATTAGCTGCCACCCCCGGAGATCCGGGTTCGATTCCCGGCTCTGCCACGAAATTTTTTGAAAAGTGGTACGAGGGCTGGAATGGGGTCCACTCAGCCTCGGGAGGTCAACTGAGTAGAGGTGGGTTCGATTCCCACCTCAGCAATCCTGGAAGTGGTTTTCCGTGGTTTCCCACTTCTCCTCCAGGCGAATGCCGGGATGGTACCTAACTTAAGGCCACGGCCAGTCCGAAAGGAGGCACGATAATGAATAATGAATGAATCCATGTATTTAAACGTACTCCCACAGTATAGTGAGCATTATCACAATATACTCATGGTCGTGATATCCTATATATCATTTCAGGATAGCTCATATGTTATTGGATAATGGACTGTTAAACAAATGCATTAAATAATGCTGTTAATAGTCATTTGTCTTGTAATAGTCTCCCATTTTGGTTGTTTCCTCCAGTATCTCTTTTCGGTTGTTTTCCTTTCGAAGTTTTGTCCATGGTTCGTCTTGTGTATCTTTTGTGATACAAGCCTAATACGCCCCAGCCGGGCCGGCAATCGAACAAATATTGATTGATTGATTGATTGATTGATTGATTGATTGATTGATTGATTGATTGATTGATTGATTGATTGATTGATTCAGGAAACCACTAGTTCAGTAGAGTGCAAGTTCGAGGTAAAGGTCTTTTATGTTACTGCAACCTTCTGCTTGTCAAAGTCTGATCAGTCCTTCACTCTTTCAATGGTATCCAGTATTCGGAAGATAGTGGGTTCGAACCCAACTGTCGGCAGCCCTGAAGATGGTTTTCCGTGGTTTCGCATTTTCACACCAGGCACGACCGCTTCCTTCCCACTCCCAGCCTTTTCCTGTCCCATCGCCGCTATAAGATCTATCTGTGCCCATGCGACGAAAAGCAACTTGCAAAAAAAAAAAAAAAAAAAAAAAATCTATTTCACTGACGTTCGGATCTCGCCTACACTGACCGATGTTGTCTTGGCCACCCAAGTGACCGCGAATTCAATTAACATACATACATACATACATACATACATACATACATACATACACACCTTTATTTTCTCCAGATCTGTACAGTTTCACAACGTAATGGACCTGTTTGAAAAAATACAGATAAAAAAAGCAATGTAATGAAATATCAAATATACCGAGCTCGATAGCTGCAGTCGCTTAAGTGCGGCCAGTATCCAGTAATCGGGAGATAGTAGGTTCGAACCCCACTGTCGGCAGCCCTGAAAATGGTTTTCCGTGGTTTCCCATTTTCACACCAGGCAAATGCTGGGGCTGTACCTTAATTAAGGCCACGGCCGCATCATTCCCATTCCTATCCTATCTTCGCCATAAGACCTGTCTGTGTCAGTGCGACGTAAAGCAAATAGCAAAAAAAAAAAAAAACAAAAAAAAAAAGAAAAAAGATATATATATATATATATCAAATAAAAGGTCAACTAAAAGTCTAGACGTGTGTCAGCGTGGGTGTTCCCTCCTACCCTCCGTCAGGGATGACCTGCCACCTTGGACATCTGCTCGTATTTCTTCCTTGCAGTCATTCTTCCGTACGTGACCGTCTTCAGCTTACTCAGGCCCCGACTCTTCTTTCGCCCACCACCTGACCCAACGCCTATTACGATGAGTCAGACAGCTGAGCGCACTGACCTAGGACACCCACTCTGACACACTCTCCTGTACTCAACTGCTGATCTGAGTACCTCACCATATATATTTTTTACTTACAACAACCAGAATCTACGACAAGAAAAATAACTATGTATCGCACTAACTATCCTCCCTATTAGACCTACTTTTAAATTCCACTCCCTTTAACATCTTTGTACAACGTTCTCTAACTGCATCTAAAACTTACTTATATTCCCTGTTTTCTCCATTCTTTCACTACCCATTCTATGATCTTCTGTTCGTCACCTGACTGGTTCATGAATTTTAGTTGTTCCTCACTCATGTATTTCGTTCTTTCCATACCAGTTCCCTTGTACACTGTTAACAAGTGAAAATCTTCTCTTGTTTCTCCACACAATATACATATCGAATTGTCTTTCATTCTTGTCCATCCCTTATTCTTATATACCCGTCATCCACCAAATTAGTCCTCCTTTTTCTACCCTATTCACATGTCCTATCTTATATTATCTACTTGATTGATTGTGTTGAACATGGTTAGGGTCGCTCTCTTCCTGTAGTCAGCCTCCACCTCCTGTGCTGGAATATCTTTAAGCTTTTTTATAGTATTCCTCCAACACACTTCATTCCTCCTTTCGCACTCCTCCCAATAGTTTCCTAAACCCAACCTATCAATAATAGTTTAATCTATTCAGTGATCCCCATACACTCTTATTTAGGTGCTGGCAAGCCGTCTGCAGGAGTAGGCCACCCCCACCCATTTTTAATATTCTCCAATAACTCAACACTCTGTTCATCATATCGACCTCTATGTACTCTTGCCACTATATTAGCCGCGCAATTGAAAAGGCCCATTACACTTTTACTAAATATGCTGACTATCTGATTTAGTGTAATACATTCCGTCTCACCTCCCCATATTTCTACTCCATATAACACCCTACTTAATATCATTGCTTTATTCTCTGAATATTATAATCAATACCCGGGAATTTATTGTCCAATATCCTTATACCCGAAAGTGCTGCTAGCCCCCTCCAGTTTGCCTGTTTAATTTGATCGGATCTTTTATCATTCCTATTCATACAAACAACCAAATACTCTAGTTTATCAGTCTCCTCTATTACCTCTCCACTTATCACCCATTTCTTCTTTGTCTTATTTTTCCTACCTTTCCTGCATACCATCACCTTTGTCTTATTACTATTTATTCTCAGCGACCATTTACTAGTATACTCTGATACTTCATTTACACTTTTTTCTAAATCCCCTTCTGTCAGCGTCATCAATAAGACAACATCAGCCTGGGATTTCTTGTTGTCCTCATACAGGACAAGTCCACTTCTCCTCCCCATGCCCGCCGAATATGTCATTTATGAATATCAGAAATATAATTGAAGATAATGTACACCCCTGTTTTAGAAACTATTTTAGGTTCAATTAAACACTTACAACCCCTTCCTCGATTCCAATGCTACAATACACTTCCTCATATATGGTCTCAATCGCGCGTCTCATTTTTTTGAAATTCGCACCCTACGCAGTATCTCAAACAGCGCCCTCCTACTCTCTGGATCGAAGGACTTTTCAAAATCCACCGCTGCTATATACACATTTCTTCCTTTCTTCCTCACACATTCGTCAATTATTTTCTTAACTATCATCACATTATCCATCGTCCTCCGCCTCTTCCTAAAACCATGGAAAACTCTTCCGCACAGTTTCTTAACCTCTTCGCTAATATGCCCGAGTGCACCTTACTCAATGGGTCCAATAAAGTTATACCCCTGTCATTACTAGGATTATTCCTTACTCCTTTCTTTTCATAAATAGTACATATGATACCTTTTTGCCACTCCTTCTGAATTTGGCATCTTCGAACACCTTGTTAAATAACTTCACAATACTCCCTCTCACCAGGTTATTTTTGCAGCTTCTTTCCACCCCCTGCTGTCCTATTTTCGCTTTTCCTAACACTTCCAATACCTCTTCCCCCGATATTTCTTTATCCTGCTCTAACTTACTACTATTATCTCACTCCCGATCACCTTAGCCATTATCTCTTTCTTCCACCCATCCTTCCCTCCTAACATTTTACGAAAATATTCCATCCATGTTTCATAGTCAATTTTAGGTTTTACATAACTTTTCTCTCCCCTGTTAATTTTGTTTATTCTTTCCCATACCTTTTCTCCTTGCTTGTTAATCACCTACGTTTGTTCCTCCTTCCATAATTTTTTCCTTTCTACTTTACATTGTAGTTCTTCCTCAGCCTACAACAATTTTCCCTCTCTTCCCTCCGCCCATGATTCCTGAACTCTCTTAGCGCCCACATGAATACTTTCCTCAATTCCTTGCACTCCCTATCATACCTTTTTTTTTGCTATCTGCTTTACGTCGCACCGACACAGATAGGTCTTATGGCGACGATGGGACAGGATAGGCCTAGGAATTGGAAGGAAGCGGCCGTGGCCTTAATTCAGGTACAGCCTCGGCATTTGCCTGGTGTGAAAATGGGAAACCACGGAAAACCATCTTCAGGGCTGCCGACAGTGGGGCTCGAACCCACTATCTCCCGATTACTGGATACTGGCCGCACTTAAGCGACTGCAGCTATCGAGCTCGGTCCCTATTATACCAACCGTCTGCCTCTTCTTTCTTTTCTCACTGTTTCTATTTACCTCTGCTAACTGGGGGTATTCTAGTAGCTCTACAGTCCTATCCACATTATTAGATCTCAAGGCTACTTCACACCCTACTTTTAATTTGGAAATCCTCTTCTAAATAAGTTTAATTATCTAGTTTCGCTTTTACTCCTCTGTCCATTTATACTTAATAAGGCGCATACGCTTTTCTCTAACCCTCCTTCCTTGTCCCACCCCATACCCATACTCCATTCTCCTCACGTTTATAAATACCGGGGTATGGTGAGATTCAGCCCAGTTCACAACCTCAATCTTATTTAATCTTTCCATCATGTCTTCTGAGATGACTACCAAATCAATAACACTCCCCCCTTGTCTCGCAATTTAAGTCAACTTCCCCTTCTTATCCCCAGTTCACCATCCATTCAGAATGTTCAGATTACCTGTAGCGCATAGTTCCAGCACTTACTGCCTATAACCATTTCTCTCTGTATCTTCACTCCCTCTCTCACCCCTACTTATTTCCTTCCCCTCTTTGTTATATACTAGACTTAAACCTCCTATTCTTATATTCCAGTCTCCCATCAATATCATCCCATCTTCTTCATACTTCTCACTGATCTCACTAATTTCCTATATCAGCTTCTCGAATAACTATCATTCGCATATGCCGAGCCCCAAGGGTGGTTATATAAAGAAGACAAGCATACCTCTTTTGCCTCCCCACCACCTATCTTACACCAAATCCAAATCACCTCCTCCATCTCATTTTATATTACTTCATTCAAATCACATATTTCTTCCTTTATTAATAATGTTATTCCACCTGGATTCCTTCCCCTCCTTCCCTGTTTTCTTTTCGTAATGCTGCTTACCCCAAACCCCTTCCACGGTATACTCTTCCCTACTTCTAACCATGTTTCCAAAAGGGCCACAATATCAAAACTCTCCACTAATTTCAAACCTCCCCGTCACCCAATTTGCTTATCACCCCTTCAATATTTATAAAACCTACCCTCCAACATAGTTATTTATTCGCCTCTCCGTCCTAACCCCTCCCTCCCTTATACTTGTTTCCCTCTGTCACATTGGTCGATTTACTTCACACCCTACCTTCAGTTTGGAAATCCTTTTCTAAATAATTATCTAGTTTCGCTTTTACTCCTCTGTTCATTTATAATTAATAAGACTCATACGCTTTTCTCTACCCCTCCTTACTTGTCCCACCCCATACCCATACTCCATTCTCCTCAGATCCCATTTCCCTCTTTCTGACCATTTTACCACTGTCTTTACCCCGTTATCGTCCTGTCCCTTATTATTCTTACCCCACAAGTCTCTTAAAATTAGGCTTCTTCCCCTACCGAGTCCTTCTCGTCGTCTTCTTCGTTCTCCTTCCACTGATCTGCTTGCTTGCGTCGGCTCCAAACTCTCCTCACTCGGTGTTCTCCCCGTTACCCCTTCCTCCTCTGTGCACTGGACATCGCTCACTTCAGTTACTGCTCCGTCATAACATTCTGCACATGTTTCAGCCTTCCTTCCACCTTCGTCAACCTGCTTATGTTTGCCATCCATTTCCTGTAGCTTGCTCACCGACCACACACGTGACCATCTTCCGTTCCCAACCACCAGCCGCTGACCTCTAATATAATATGCTCTCAGGCCTTTCTGCTTAGCTGCCCATAAATGTTTCATTAAAATTCTAAATTCTTTACTTGCTTCACTACCCATATCACTCTTCAACCACACTTCTTTTTTTTTTTTTTTTTTTTTTTTTTTTTTTTTTTTTTTTTTTTTTGCAAGTTGCTTTACGTCACACCGACACAGATATGTCTTATAGCGACGATGGGACAGGAAAGGGCTAGGAGTGGGAAGGAAGCGGCCGTGGCCTTAATTAAGGTACAGCCCCAGTATTTGCCCGGTGTAAAAATGGGAAACCACGGAAAACCATCTTCAGGGCTGCCGACAGTGGGGTTCGAACTCACTATCTCCCGAATGCTGGATACTGGCCGCACTTAAGCGACTGCAGCTATCGAGCTCGGTACCACACTTCTTTACCTTTTAAGTTTCTTGCGTCCCTTAGTACAATATCCGCCATCAGGGTGGATAATAATGAAATTTTAATCGGCCTATTGCCCTTCCTTCTCCCTATTCGATACACATCGTCTATGTCCACCTCACTAAATTTAATCTTCATTTTATTTTGCACCACATCCACCACCTTATACACTATATCCACTTTCTTTTCTCTTGCATCTTCTTGAACTCTATACACCGCGGGGCCGGACTAGCTATTAGTAAGCATCCTTTTTCACCTTTCTTCAATGTCAGCACTTTTTCCACTAGTTTAATACTTTTTTGCTCGTTTGCCGCATTTTATTCCTAAATAAATTAAACAAGAAAAGCCGAACATTTCGTGTGTAAAGCTTGGTTCGATGTAGTTCCTCAATTCGCCACTAGGATCGTAGACTCCCTATATGCCTTCTGCTCTAATCGGGAGCTTAAGTACGAACCTGGTGATTGTCGAATTATTAGCTTGCCACCCTTCATCAGCTGCTTATTTGCCAGCCTTGTTATTATCACTTAGGTGACGGTTCAGAATACGCTTTGAGTGTGTGTGTTGTCTGCCATTCTCCTCTTAGCAAATGGCTTAATATTACGCTATTTGCTACTGCTGTAGTACCAGTATCAAGTATGATGAAACAGAAAATGAACGCCGAGAAAATACGTGATAGTAGGCCTACTAAACAGTTTAGTGCAGATGGTATTCACAGTTCGGGTCAGCTCTGGGGTGCAATGTTTGTGAAATATCAATAATAATTGATACAATAACACCAACGTAATCATGTCATTCAGAATGCAGCTAGGGCAAAAAATGTGAACATTAATGAAAATATGTGAAATTTCTTAAACTGGCTGTTGTGGTGGATGTGAAGAAAGCACTGGATGGTATTGCAAAGTAGATAGTAGAACAGAGCTTATCTAAAAACCCTGATATTGAGGTTGTTGCAACAAACAGGTATTTAATGTCGACTGCAAATGAAATATGCACCACCATTTGTATCTGTTGACGTTGAACATTCCTTTTCTATGTATTTACTTCGTGACCGGAGATGCAACCTCACCGAAAATTATCTTGAAATGTAATCTCTTTTGACAGCTTTCTGGACATGTGATTTTAATAACATTGTGTTCTGGAACTTGTTTTAGGCAAATTTTTTATACATGATGACATTAGTGAATTTTGTGTCGTCCTATATGATGTAAAATTGTTTTTGGTGATGTTTATATGATTATTTAAATTTAAAATGTGCACTTTTTTCACCCTATTCGACTAAATTAAAGCACATTTTTGCACCCTTTTAACCAAAATTGTGCACTAAAAATTCTTAGCTCTATTACGTAGTTAAAACAGATACGGCTGTTACAATGAACTACTTTTCTTGCTCGACTTTCATCTCATGAGTTGTTCTCGTACTGTAGGCCTCACTTGAAGAGCTAACTTTTCATGTAGTGAAATTACTTAAAGTTTAATTACAGACTAGATTACAAATTTACTTATCAATTTAATTTGCATGAAACACACACTGCAGTTTACTGACGTTGCTGCGTAAACTTCTAGAATAAATCCGTGCCCTCTGCATGTTCCCAATTACGAACAGGCAGAAAGACTGAACAAGCTCTATATGTGACTGGAATATTAACTTGGAAATTGTCACGCGATTTTCAAATATATCGCTGAGCAGCCGTAATCGATAATGTGTTCCAGGTAGTGGCAGAGACTGAACTCAAGTCTGAGCACGTACTATTGAAACCTCCATCCCATAGCGGGAAGCTGCTAGTGTGGTGAGCACCTAGCAATGACGGCATGTCCAGTCCAACAAGAGAGGCTAAAATAGAACAACGAACATGACATTCACAGCCCGGACATTGTTATGTCTAGCCCTGTCTCACATTGTGCAGCGTTGTTGAGGAAAGGTACTCATAGAATGCAAAATGAAAATTCGATTCAAAGAGAGGGGAAAATGAAACAAGAGAAGAACGTGATGTCGAACATACATACATACATACATACATACATACATACTGTATTGTACGCGGTTATGCCTTTCAGCGTTCAGTCCGAATGCCTTTGTGTATCAGCTTGAAAGCCTTCACTATCCTCTCCTTGCAACTAGCTCTGGCCTCGTTTAGTTCTTCTCCTTCCTTGAACACATTTGGTGCTTTTGTTTAAAGGGGTCATCGGACCCAAACTGAACATATTTAGGAAAATACTCGGTAAACAAGTAATAGGGAATCTGACCACCTGGGCGACAGTCCTAAATGCAAATCAGTGGCGATTGATTTGATTTAAATAATTAAGAATTGAGTCTAACCATCGTCAAATTGATCTTCCTCTACCGAGTCTGCTATTCTCCTAGGCAACCTACTGTCCTCCATTTGCCTGACATGACCACACCACTGAAGCCGGTTTATGCCTACATCCATGGATATCATTCCTAAGTTAGCCTTTGACACCTCATTCCAAGTACCTACTTTCCTGCCAGAGTTTGTATCAGCATTCATTTTTGCTACTATCATGTCTAATACACCTAACTTGTGAGTAAAATAGCCTGAGTCCACCAAGCGTTCACTCTCATACAACAAAGTCGGTCTGAAGAAAGACCTATGACAATATAATTTTGTCCGGAAATTTCTTTTTTTTTTTTTTTTTTTTTTGCTATTTGCTTTACGTCGCACCGACACAGATATGTCTTATGGCGACGATGGGATGGGAAAGGCCTAGGAAGTGGAAGGAAGCGGCCGTGGCCTTAATTAAGGTACAGCCCCGGCATTTGCCTGGTGTGAAAATGGGAAACCACGGAAAACCATCTTCAGGGCTGCCGACAGTGGGGCTCGAACCCACGATCTCCCGATTACTGGATACTGGCCGCACTTAAGCGACTGCAGCTATCGAGCTCGGTAATTTCTTTTTTACAGGATGCGACTGATGCCAACGGCCATACCATGTTGAATACACCAGATCTCGTCCGATCCCCTCAGTTAAGCAACATGGGGCGTGGTCAGTACTTGGATGGGTGACCGCTTGGGAACACCACGTGCCGTTGACTCAATTCCCTTTTCCCGGTCTAGAAAGCCAAGAATAACGGCAAAGAACCACACGACACCTGGTAATCTGCATGCCTTCGGGCTGAGCAGCGGTCGCTTGGTAGAATAAGGCCCTTCAGGGCTGTAGTGCCATGGGGTGAGTTACTGATGGAAACTGTGACCTCACTATATTGGCTTTACTACACCTTACTGTAATTCAGTTTCACTTAGTACACTACCACCCTGAAAAATTAATTTGCGGTGGGTTGAGTGGCTCAGACGGTTGAGGCGCTGGCCCTCTGACCCGAACTTAGCAGGTTCAATCCTAACTCAGTCCGGTGGTATTTGAAATTATCCAAATACGTCAGCCTCATGTCACAGACTTACTGGCACATGGAAGAACTCCTGTGGGACCTGATTCCGGCACCAGAGCGTCCCCGAAAGCAGTCAGAAGTAGTTAGTGGGACGTAATACTAATACTTTTATTATTATTATTATTATTATTATTATTATTATTATTATTATTATTATTATTATTATTATTATTATTATATTCGTTTCCGGTCATTTGAGACCACGTTAATCAACAATCACACATTACTGGAAGCCTTCTTTGCAGTTCAAAATCCTTGCGTTCTTTCTCTTGCAGCCTGTCTTCTTTCGTCTGTCCATCTCCTATTCGTTTTCTGTTTGTCATGGAAGCCTCTGAAGCTGCCGAACACTAATCTATACTTTGTTCGGTTTAGGATGTCTTCCCAATTTTATCCACTCTACTCAAGGAACTTTCTTACATCCCTTAACCATTTGTCTGAAACTTTAGGTCCACTGACAAGTGTTTTAAAAAATATGTTCCCTCTTCTCGTCCATTCTAAATGTATGTCCATACAATTTGAATCTTCTTTTCTTCATTGACTCAATCACTATTTCACTTTCTTGGTATATTTCTCACCTTCTTCGTAACCTATACGGGCCAACCATTATTTTTGATTCGTTACGCCCAACTACGGATCGCGTTTGAACTTATAAACACGTGTTTTCTTTCTCTTCCCACTATCTCTTCATCCTATCGCTGTGTTCCTTTTTACCTTGTTCAGTCCTTCCTATATTTAGTCGGGTGGGTTTTACAAAACATTTGTGTTTGTAAATTAAAATTCTGAATTTTATTCCATCTTGGATAGTTTCTTGATTAATGTCAATTTCATTTAAGTCTTCCCTGATATCTTTCGGCAAATTATTGAGATTTTTCATTGATACGGCTAAGTTCAAAATATTCTTTGTGTGCCTGTCATTGTCCATTCTATATAAGTGATCATAAAATTGTAATCGTCGTTTCCTGATTGTATCTGTGATTTTTTTCTGGTAGATTTCACGTGATTTCTTTTTTTCATCCAAATTCCATTTTCCCACTTTGGTCCTAAGATTTTCCTGAGGATTTGTCTTTCTTGTTTTTCGATCATATTTATTCGAGATTTGCCACCAATTATAATAGTTTCAGGTGCATAGATCGCTTCTGTTTTAACTACTGTGTTATAATGTCGTAATTTTGCCCATTTTTGAAATAGTTCTTTTATCGTTCTTTATTCTTGAAGCAACCTCTAGGGCTCAAAACCTACGTTGTAATTTTGAGATCGACTACGGTTCATCTCACCATAACCTTCAACCATCCATTATTATTATTATTATTATTATTATTGATTTACAATGAAATCAAACTTTTCGGTCCCAATTTTTTTTGCTAGGTCTTATGGCGACGATGGGATAGGAAAGGCCTAGGAGTTGGAAGGAAGCGGCCGTGGCCTTAATTAAGGTACAGCCCCAGCATTTGCCTGGTGTGAAAATGGGAAACCGCGGAAAGGTCACAATTTTGAATCTCTAAATTATCTCATACTCATCTGTTCAATCAAACACTGAACTATATTACCATTTAAGAAACAGAAAGGAACAAACAAGTGAGAAATCAAGTATTGTATAGAAAGAAAAAAAAAACATGAAAAGGAACACATAATAGGAGAGATCGGCAACAGAAGTGAAAGCAGAAGAGAAGGAGACGAGGACAAACATGAAAACATAAAAGGTCAAGGACAACAACTGACGAGCTTGTTTCTACTTCCTATCTTCATCAGGAGGGCGGGCGTCAGTATTCACTGAGAGGCCATCTCGACAGATCTTTAGTCGTCTTGATATAAGAAGTGTAGAATACGAAGAATGTCAGATAAAGACACATGAAAATGAAATGAAATGGCGTAAGGCTATTGGTGCCGGGAGTGTCCGAGGACAAGTTCGGTTTGCCAGATGCAGGTCTTTCGAATTGATGCTCGTAGGTGACCCGCGCGACGTGATGAGGATGAAATGATGAAATGATGATAAAGACGACACATACACCCGGACCCCGTGCGAGCGGAATTAACCAATTATGGTTAAAACTCCAGACCCTGCCGGGAATCGAACCCGGGTCCGCTGTGACCAAAGGCCAGCACGCTAACTATTGTTAACTTCTGTAAAGACAGATAAAGAAAATGCTTAAGAAAATACTGGGAAGACAAGTGATAGGAAATCTGCCAGCTAGGCGACAGCCCTAAATACAGATCAGTGGTGATTGGTTTGAATTAAATAATTAAAAACTGAGTCTAACCATCGTCACCTTGGTCTCCTCCCACTTCTTTCTACCCTCTGTGACCGAGAGTATACTATTCTCCTATGCTGTAAAAGAGGAATGTGGCAAAGAAAAGATGAATACAAGTGATGAAAGAGTTGGAATGTAGGACAAACACAGAAGAAGAAACGGCTCCCAAAGCGTCAATATAAGTAATGGAAAAGAACAAAGACGGTATAATACGAAGATCTGTTCTCATATATTTCCTTGTCTCATCTTTCAATTGTCCTCGCTTTGCTCATACCTGTGACTATTATGTGTTCTTTTTAATGTTCTTTTCTATACTGAATATTTTGAAAAGAAGGTTCCAATACTCAGGGAGGATGCTGTATGCATTCAATCAAGAAATAAAACTAGAAACATGTGTCTTGTAATGGATATCTTCTGAGAAATAAATATGTGTTTACCATCACTGTAGGAACAGCATATTTTCTACTGTGTGTACTTTGGTCGGAAATAAATGAGGAAAGAGATTGCAGCCGTTGCTCATTTTTCAGAAGAGATTAATTTTAGGACATACTTGTAGATTTTATTTCATGTTTTCATTTAACTGCTAAGTCAGTATACTTCAGAGATATACATATAGCCGAGCGAGTTGGCTGTGCGGTTAGGGTCGTGCAGCTGTGAGCTTGCATACAGGAGATAGTGGGTTCGAAACCCACTGTCAGCAGCCCTGAAAACGGTTTTCCATGGTTTCCCATTTTCACACCAGGCAAATGCTGGAGATGTACCTTTTAAGGCCACGGCCGCTTCCTTCCTTCCCTTTCCTTTTCCATCGCCGCCATAAGACCTATCTGAGTCTGTGCGATGTAAAGCAAATCGTAAAAGATATGCATGTTTTTCACTAAGTATCAAATTTCTGGACATCCATTGTTTAGAAATAGATAGATTTAAATTTGTAAAACCATATATTAGAAAGAGATATGCTATATATTTGCCTTTGCTGGCAGGATGTAGTGTTTACAGTGCACTATGTCTTGTGGTATGGGCTAGAACAAATTTGTTACTTTCATAGACCTGTCTCAGTCTCATCCTTGGCTTTGACAATATGAGAGTGACTGAGGTATGAGTGATGCCAGTAATGCCATTCCTTATGCAGCCAGTCCCTGTTATGAATGGTGTGAAAATATCGCTCATAGGGTGGGTTGGTGCAAGCATTTCAGTGGGCTTGGCAGACTGATATGCAGTAGAAACTTCTGGCTCAGTGAGGAAAGCAACGGGAAACTACCTCACTCCTCATTTCCCTAGTATGCCTCTTCAGTGACACCTAGGCTATCTGTGACAGCTGTTGGTGGAACTGTGGAGGATCAAACCAGCCTTCGGGCTGAATACTCAACATTCACATGCTATATATATATATTTCTTTTTTGCTAGTGGTTTTATGTCGCACCGACACAGATAGGTCTTATGGCGACGATGGGATAGGAAAGGCATAGGATTTGGAAGGAATAGGCCGTGGCCTTAATTAAGGTACAGCCCCAGCATTTGCCTGGTGTGAAAATGGGAAACAACGGAAAACCATCTTCAGGGCTGCCGACAGTGGGATTCGAACCCACTATCTCCCGAATGCAAGCTCATAGCCGCGCGCTCCTAACCGCACAGCCAACTCGCCCGGTCTATATAATTTAACCCTAGGCCTACCCATAATTTAAATTCCGAAGAATAATATACATTTACACAAATGTTACTTCTTTCAGTGGTATTAAAGGAAAGGTAACTTTAAATGCATCCGCAAAGTGTCGATCATAGGATTACATTTTATGCAACTCTTCAAACAGGAACGTCGTGTATTCTTGAAATGCATAAAATAAATTTACGAGTTATTTATGATGAGATTGGTGACTCCGTTTACTAGTGCCTGAGTCATCAGCTTTTATTTCCTATCCGAACTTCATTGGTCAATTATTCTTCTCTTCTGAACCGGCTGGTGTCAGGTATGGTAGGCTACTTTTCAAGGTTCTTCCCTTTCGTTCTCAAAAGGTCAGACCTCTCTTTCTTTATGCCAATTTTCAGAGTCATGGAGATGATGTTATCTTGTATAAGAGCTGATGGTTGAGAAAATGGCCCACCGAGGCTACTTGCGGGCTAGAATACTTGCAACATAAGGCAATGAATACCGCAAGAGTACACCCTATATAAATTGGCAACAGCGGTTGTTACTTTGTTCGGTTCATAATTTTAATATCGATCCCCTAGTTAGTAAAGCGACACCTTAGCGTACTGTACACTATGCTATTTACGTGAAACGTACACTTCAGTTAATTATTTGTTAATATGCTTTCCTTACGAGAGGCATTTTCGTCGATTGAACTTTTGCATTTTACTTTAATTTTCCTTTTATGGACTAGGTAATATAGCCCCGATTATTGAACATTTTAGTAACATTCATATAAACGCACAAATCGCCTATCTTTACCAAGATTGCCAACCTTACGTAACCCCATTATCTTACACAATCCCTCCTAAGCCCACGACATTAATGGGATTGGAATAAGTTCAAGGAAAACTGAACTCAAAATACAGTTTGACTTTTAGTCTGTACCCGCATATATATATATACAACAAACGATAAGGAAAAGAGGTACTTTACGTACACATGTACTTTATTTTACTGTATAGAATCATGGAGGAAAATGTTTTCAATTTTACGGGGAGTCGTAAAAAAATCGAATTTTCAATTTTAACCTTAAAAATACCCCCGATTCTTCCTCTTTTTCAAATCCCGTCATCAGTTTTTCCCTAACGCCACTTTTAAAGATCTAAATGCCGGTTTTAAAGTGTAGCGATTAGGCATATATAGAGCGAGCCCTCACCCATTTCCCCCGTCGTATCGACCTGAAGTACAAATAGGAAATGTTGAGGTAAGCCTTAAAGCTTCGTTAAAAATTAATTTTAAACTTTATCAGTGCATGGGTAGCCTGCCATTCGTTTTGAATGATGTGAACTATTTTTAATTAGTGCATTAACGAGATATTTTCTATGCTGTTGAAGCTCACTAGTGTTCAATACATTATGTGCCGTTTCATCATTTTCAAATGATATTATCTTTTACAAAAATAATGTCAGTAATTTCACTTTTATGAAATGGCATCTGTACTGCTCATAAAAACGCTGCGGTACGAGCGACAATATACTGTACTCTCAGAAGGAGTGTGCTAACACTTTCCAGAACATCACGCGTCGCCACTGCTATCAACGACGTCAACAAGCAACATTTACAAGATTTATTCGGTGTTCTACAAATTTACACGTCTATCAACACGATATGTAATAAAGATGGAGCTATCAACTAACTTTGAGTCAACTGAAGTACTCTCGAATATCTTGGAGCGGACGATTGTAGCACCGACCATCCTTCTCAGGAATATGAATGCTCCTTTCCTCTGCAAAGGAATACGATTCTCAAAAAACTGATGCCGAATATTATTCGAGTCACCGTCAAGAGTAGACATGACGCGGCGAAGTAGTATTCATTCCTCGGATTCAAATCATCCCTTCTAGGGGCCGATGACCTTAGATGTTAGGCCCCTTAAAACAACAAGCATCATCATCATCATCGTCAATCATCCCTTCGGATATACCGTTTTAATTTTGACGTATCCACTTCCCTGTTTGTTTGAGTTTTGGTATGTGCATCAAAAAGGAACAACGACAATAGCTTAAATTTGTAGGACTCCATCTTAGGAAACGGTGCTTCTATTGTCAACTGTACAAAAATAAAATAATTTATTTCATGAATTTCTAGAACAATCCACGCCTCACCACCACTGCTTGTATACGTCACAGTACCACTGTTCTGTGATTGGTTCCTTCGTGTGGAATCATCCCGTCACGTTGGAACTACACATGATGGTCTAGAACAATTTCGAAGCTCCCTTTGTGTTCATCCCCAGATGTACGTGGCACTAATATCGTACATTCCACTATTTACTTGACCTTGGGCCATAAGAACTGTACAAAAATAAAATAATTTCATGCATGTTATGTAAAAACGACTTGTGTTAATAAATATTCTTACTTTCCATTTTCCCGGTCAAGGAAGCCAAGAAACACGGCCGAGAGGAACCGTCATGCTGACCACACGACACCTCATAATCTGCAGGCATTCAGGCTGAGCGGCAGTTGCTTGGTAGGGGCCCTTCGGGGCTGTTGCGCCATGGGGTTGAACCCACTTTCTATTTTGCTTTAAAATAAATGGTTTGAAAACACCTGAAGGTTGAATTAATAAACACGGGCGAAACCGCCGGTACATACTAGAGTACTATAAAATTTTTATTTTAATGTCAGAGTGAGGCTACGTTGGTCAAGTGGCACAATTACTGTGATCTTATGTTAATATTTTGACTCGCAATTTTTAAAGCAAATTTTATTCAATTTAAGTTTATTTAAAGATAATTTATCTTTATTCAGTTCGCAGGTTATTTCAATTTTCTATGATATTTTAATCATTATTGTTTCATTTAATTTAATTCTAATTAATTTTGATTTCCTTTGTAAAATTCATCATACAAAGCCAGTCTGGTTTTCTGATTTAATAGCTTAGCCCATTGAGCAGGATCAAAAAACGGAGACAAGTGACGGACGGTCTGCGCCCTGGGATAAGAGAAGTAATGGTAGGTATTTGAGCAGCGCCGAGAAAAACCCACGGGACTACCTACTCATGCTAGAAGAGGACAGTCAGAGGGTACATAAAAGTCTGATAATGCGTTGACATGTTGTCAGCACAGGTGTATGAATTTTTCAATGAATTGAGGTTAGGACTGAAAAGAGCGTATTTGTGATTTTTATGTCAGAATAGTTGATGTCCACGTGTTTCGCTACGGAATTCTCAGAAAGACTGTCTTTGTCGTTTTCCCAACTGAAGTCAATATATGCTACAATAACGTCAGTAGGAATGTAGTGATTAAAAGCAATATTATTTTAACATATAAAATACGGTACTCGATCAAATGAAAAGCGCACATTTTCTCACATTTAACAAACAGTACTACGCTGCCGATCTAACAGTCCAAAGTTCCAGTACTGGAATGACAAGGCCGCAGACAGCTGTGAACACTCCTCTGCCATTATTATGTTAAATGTGCATACTGCTCATTCTAATCAGTGCCTCACAATAGGGATTGAATAGCTGGAATGCTGTGATGGACAAGTGTGTTACGTAGCAGTAGTATCAGAACATTTATGAATCAGAAGAATGGCATCCTAAAGAAGAAAGAGATCCAACTCCCCATCTACTTCCCGCCAATATTCAGGCAGGCTTTTATATTCGGTTCGCAGCAGTAATCCCATCTATCGGAGATGAGTGGCAGAAGAAAGGCATAAGGTACATCACAACGAACGATAGTCAATATAATGTGATTGTTGATCAATTTTATGAGCGTTCTGTATTGTAGGCCTTCACATACAGTTTTCTTCCTACTCTGTGATATTAGGGCATCTTACAAAATTATTTATAGCGCAGACTGTAGTTCCTTATTCCCCGACTTAACATACCAATTTTCATTGAAATCTGTTTACAAATTTTCTCGTGACTTGGTGCTGATATGCACTTAGCAACAAAAATCCAATTTCATGAATATCTCTATCATAGCCGGTACTTTAAAGATGTATAATACATAAATGATCGGATATAACTTTAGTTATGTAGTATTTATCGATAGGACCACTAATAACATAAATGTTTGAGAATTAAATTTTAGGCCTTCCCCTAAACTACAGTTTCATTCAGCGTGAATAAAATTATTTATGGCCTAGATTGTATCGACTTATTCCCCGACTTTACATACCGATTATCATAAAATTCCTTTCATCCCTTTTCTCGTAATGCGCGTACATACATACATACATACATACATACATACATACATACATACATACATACATACATACATACATACATACATACATACTGCACCCGCTGTCGCAGCTCCCAGTAGCTCAATTTATTCTCAGGGTATACCAATACACAGGAAAGATCTGAAAATATTTCAATAAGTTTCGCTTAACGTGAATCCAATGAAGATATAAGATCACCCGAAGACGTAATATATGTAAATAGTTCGCCCATATCAAGTGCTAACGCTATAATTTCATAAACCGGGCGAGTTGGCCGTGCGCGTAGAGGCGCGCGGCTGTGAGCTTGCATCCGGGAGATAGTAGGTTCGAATCCCACAATCGGCAGCCCTGAAGATGGTTTTCCGTGGTTTCCCATTTTCACACCAGGCAAATGCTGGGGCTGTACCTTAATTAAGGCCACGGCCGCTTCCTTCCAACTCCTAGGCCTTTCCCATCCCATCGTCGCCATAAGACCTATCTGTGTCGGTGCGACGTAAAGCCCCTAGCAAAAAAAATTCATAATGAATTGCATACAAACACCTACGCAATAAAATAATTATTAATCTTACAAACTAGCTCAAGGACTGAGTAAGATGAAAAGAAATCAACACTCACAAATTATATAAAAATAATAACAATCCACATTTATTTAATTAGAAGACTGCCCTAGGAAAAGAAATTATATTTATGATTGTATTATCTTCATCACTGTGTACAATAATTATTTCTAAGTCAGCGCTGGCTTATAGAAAAGAAAATGAAAAGTAATGTTAACTCGTTCTGAATCGTTTCCAAAATGAAATCAAAATATAAATGTAATTGTTCATAATTAATCATGAGACATCCAAAATATTCTTGGAAATAACTCATCTAATTGCAGTTCATACTGTAATGATGTTTCAACACCTCTTAATCACTTATACATCACCATCCTGAACAGGTTAAATAAATAAAGTCGAAATAAATGAATGAAATTTGAATAAAAATGAATAAAATGTGAATAAAATTAATACAATTTGAATAAAGTGAATATAATGAATAAAACCTGAACTCAGTTAATTCGGGTTTCTTCTTGGATATTATTTATTAACGACTCACGTGCTAAGGCTTTACATCCCTAATGACTGCTAAATTCGGCTCCTAGTCTATCATTTCCCTATATATTAATCTCTTATAAAATGTAAATTCAAATAAACACAGTTCAAGAATAAATAAACTACCTACATATATCCACATAATTCTTGATTTATATATATTCCTGGCTCAATATGCTTTCATATTTTTCATATTCCAATCATTTCCCTATTGTGCAAGTTACTAGTTTCATTTATGCAGTATAAAGATGAATATCACCCATTTATGCTTTGGGATTACATTACCGCGTATATATCTATCATGTCTTCCATTTGGCATAAATACAGTTCGAGAATATGTCACAGAACTCTCATGCTTCCAACACAACATCATCATTGATCCAACAATTAGATTTGAGACCAACGAAAACCAGCCGGAAGTGGTCGATGCAGAAAAAAGAAGAATTTATGAAGAAACGGTGGACTTCTACAAGCGAAAATATAAGCTCTAATCCATTTCTGTAATCGGCTTGATGTTAGGTGCTCGAGGAATAATACCTGCATTTTTTGTCAACTTCTGCAATACCTTTGGGCTAAATAGAGATTTTATCTATAACACCGCCATTACCACACTCAAGAAGTCCATCATAATCTTCAAGAAACATGCTTGCGGACCTCAAATAAATGTTTGACATGCCTCACTCGACTGCCTACATTTAACATCATACGAACACATTATCTATTGTATCCACATCCATTATTGTTGTGAAGGTACTCTTTGTCTTTGGGAAACCTGCAGCTGTTGCAGGAAGATTGTATAATAATAATAATAATATAATAATAATAATAATAATAATAATAATAATAATAATAATAATATATCATAACATTTCATGTAAATCTCAATTAAAAGTCAGAATATAATATTCATAACTTGGTCTTGGTCATTCCCGCGGTGTACTTCCTCTTACGTATATGCATCGTTTCATAAGATTCTTACCTCTTTACATGTGACATATCATTCCCTTCAATACGTATATTCCTTGCATTTACCATTAATCATAATATAATCCTCTGTATTACATGATATTTCTTATTTCACCGTCTTACGCTTCAGAAACATCATCTCAACTATTCCATATCACACCTTAATTAACATAACCTTCTATATGAAAAAGTTGCGATTATTCATATATCGCTTTGATAAATATGTCAATTGCATTTCACACACTTCTCAATAAAGTAATGATGCCTAACCCCAAAATGAGATTTTTAATACTACAATATCGCTGTACAAGGAGTACATAATTACATTCATCCATTAATGACGCGCGGTCCATCTATGACGTAATCCATGAGTATGTTCAATGCGAGATTTATCGAAATTCCACAACATATGTTAACTCTTAGCAATCAGCTGTTACCTCAAGACACTTCATTCATATTCGCAAGTACCTCACTGTTTTATCCGACCGAAATGCGGTAATGTGTTTGTAAAGTAAATAGAAACCTAATTCTATACTACTTTATTATATCACTAAAGACTTAAATATCTCACACTTCACTGCCTATAATCACTTGAACACTTAATTAGATGGTTTGTATCACCAATTTCAAAGCACATGCCAAATTAGAAATAAATATATATAGATCAAGAATTAACCTACTAAAATGTAAAGACTTAGCTCGTTCGTTGTTACTCCGGGGCCAGTTGTTCATCTTTGACCGTCATGTGGTTAGCTCTGCGATCAGGATCTGGGGTTGACCATCACTCCTCCCGTTCAGAACCGAATTCTGGTGGGTAGTATTCCTCTTTCATCATGGGCTGGTCATCTGGTTGAATAATGTCTTTCTCATCATGGGCTGGTCATCCGGTCGGGCGATACCTCTCTCCAGGTTGGTCCATCTTACACGTTTAGCAGTTCATCATCTTGTTAGTTCTGCTGGCAACAAAAATAAATACTCCCGAGAAGAACATTGTCATAGTAAAATTAATCTGAGATTAATATTTCTTTCATTTACTGTTCTTGGGTTATAAACTCCTATCTCTTCAAATTGCGTGTTATGTATATATCAGCTATCTCGGGGAAAAGTCTCAAAAATTGCTTAATTATGTTTAGAGTTATTCTTCTTCCAGCTTTGTATCAATAAAAAAGTCTTCTTTTCGTTTATATTTCTCTAGCGCAGATCGTATGTTCCCTTCCTGCGGATATGATAAGCTTGCTCACGGGATTCCGCTGAGCGTATTTAATCGTATCTCGCTTAGCTATAGTATTTCAGCTAATTATGATTTCACTGTAGGTCGATTATGCTGTATGCTTTGCAACGAAAGTAGCTTTTCTTCATGAATTTCTCCTAAATCCCTTATAATTTCGTCCAATATATTGCACGACCACAGGTCACGTCTTCACTCCTATGATTCAATTTTTTAAGTAAGTAGTTAAACAATCTCTTCTGTTCTATTTTTTTCAAAACAATCTACCTGACTTTTCGCTGTTCCGCACTGCCTTCGGTATATGTCCGTTCCCAGATATGCATGGCCTTCTGTTATACATCGTATCATATACTCATTGCATATTCTCTTAAATTTAGTGGGCCATACCTTCCTTCGGCGCCATTTTGTAACTGTCTACGAGATGCAACGGGCACAATACATACATACATACATACATACATACATACATACATACATACATACAGAAATTACAGAAAATTAAATAGTGCATTTCCATGTTATTGTGGACTCGACCGATAAGAGAAATATAATTCTTTTTAAATTCTGAGCAATGTACAGACAACATTCTTATTTTATATATATAGATATTATCCCGACATTCTTATAAGGGTAAGTAGTACAGAAGACTACGGGACAAGTAATCGAAAGAGGAATCCTGTATGTATTACTCTGCGGTAGTGACCAATCCATTTGTTTCATTTCATATTTAAGTTTTACCACAGACTCAGTTTCTTATCCATTTTCTTCAACACGCTTTCATTCCTACTTGTACCGAGCTCGATAGCTGCAGTCGCTTAAGTGCGGCCAGTATCCAGTATTCGGGAGATAGTGGGTTCGAACCCCACTGTCGGCGGCCCTGAAGATGGTTTTCCGTGGTTTCCCGCTTTCACACCAAGCCAATGGTGGGCCTGTACCTTAATTAGGGCACGGTCGCTTCCTTTCCAGTCCTAGCCCTTTCCTGTCCCATCGTCGCCATAAGACCTATCTGTGTCGGTGCGACGTAAAGCCAATAGCATTCCTACTTGTGTACTTCCTTTAAAATTTCTTTAGCATTCTTCAACACTAAAACTCAAATGTTTGATGTCCTCTTTCGTCTCCTTATTTAATCGTCCACATCTTAGATATATACAAGATCACGTTCCGTAAAACTCTTGACAGATTTCTTCCGGGTTACGTTGTTCTACGCAGGCAACATTATATTTTTGTTGAAGGCAGCGGATGCATGACGTTTTGTACTTGAACATCCTTTACGCTTCCTATGTGTTCAGAAGGAATTATCTTCACTGACTTCTGTAAAGTGCCTCACCTCTGATGTTTCAACAACAAGAATGGACTAACATGCTTGAAATGATGGAAGATCTAATACTACGGGCAAAATAATATCAGCCAGTATAATTATACATAGTCCGCCACTGTGGTGTTGTGGTTAGTGTGAATAACTGCCGCCCCCCGGAGGCCAGGGTTCGATTCCCGGCTCTGCCATGAAATTTGAAAAGTGGTACGAGGGCTGGAGTAGGACCCACTTAGCCTCTGGAGGTCAACTGCGTAAAGGGGGATCGATTTCCATCTCAGCCAGCCTCAAAGTGGTATTCCGTGGTTTCCCAATTTCCTCCAGGTAAACGCTGGGATGGTACTTAAGTTTAGTCCACGGCCACTTCCATGTCTACCCTTCCAATCTTACGATCCCCCACCAGGACTCTTTTCAGTATAGAAGGTTAGGACGCCTGGGCGAGGTACTGGTCCTCCTCCTCTGTTGTATCACCGACCCAAAGTCTCACGCTCAAGGACACTGCATTTGAGGTGATAGGGGTGAGATCCCTCGCTGAGTCAGAGGGAAAGATCAACCCTGGAGAGTAAACGGATTAAGAAAAATAATTATAATTAGCACAATCGCTGTAGAACACAATACAGTTAATTGTGGAGAGTAAGTCATGTGCTTATCAGTCTTCAGAATCTACTGTACGTCGTTTTAAAATTGAAGTTTCGTTACCGAGAGTAATTAACATTAATAGTAGGTACAAAGCCAGAGAATGGATAGCAGAATTAAGATATAAATATTATTTGATCTCAACTAACTGCATGGTTAGTTTCGGAAGATTTACTGGCACATAAAATAACTCCCGCAGCACAAAATCATGGCACCTCGATGTCCTGTAAAATCGCCAGATTAGTTAGTGGTTCGTAAATCACATTATTATTATTATTATTATTATTATTATTATTATTATTATTATTATTATTATTATTATTTTCATCTAGTGATTAAGGATACACTAAAATATGGAAGATTTTTAGCAACACAAGGATCGCATAAGGATTGGATTGGGAAGGTAGCAGTCGTGGCCTTATTAAAGTGTCGGTCCAGCATTCGTCTGGGGTGAAAATGAGAAACCACGGAAAACACCGCCAAGGAGCCGACGGTCGGATTCGAACCTACCATCCACCGACTAAAACCGCAGCTACGTTATCTGAACCGCATACCAATTCATATCAATATCTGAGCAATAGACTGGCAATTATGAGTGCTCGAATACGAGAAACTCGTGTAAGTAAATTTGCTGACACATTAAAAAAAGAAACTCTATTCAGGACAGAATACCTACAGTCTGGCGTCTCTTAGCATATACTAGAAGAAGATTGCCCAATTGTACTTCCTCTTAAATCAATAATTACAATCACCACCACCATCACTTAACATGTAGGCATGCTGAGTATATAGCGTTGTTATTATGCGAAACTTAGAGTCAAAATCAGTTAGGACTTAGAGAATGAGCATTATTTCATTCCCACTGTCGGCAGCCCTGAGGATGGTTTTCCGTGGTTTCCCATGTTCACACTAGGCCACGGCCGGTTCCTTCCCACTCCTAGCACTTTCCTGTCCCATCGTCACCATAAGACCTATCTGTGTCGGAGAGACATAAAGCAACTTGTAAAAAAAGACCATTATTTCATTCAGAAATAGAATGAGCACGTATATAAAGCTATATAATTTGGAGTACAGCAAGCATGTATGTATGCTTTTCTGCTGTTTGTGATTGGTGATTTTTTCAATTTGTTTTACGTCAGACCAATACAGACAGGTCTTATGGCGACGGTGGTTTAGGAAAGGGGTAGGAGTGGGAAGGAAGCGGCTGTGACCTCCATTAATGTACAGGCCCAGCATTTGCCCGGTGTGCAAATGGGAAACCACGGAAAGCTATCTTCAGAGCTGTCGGCTGTGGCGTTCGAAACACTACCCTCCGAATGCAAACTAGTAGCTATCGCTTGCTATAGGCTATATGGTGGTAATGCTAGATCAACATAATTTAATAGGAGTCCAATTAGTAATTAAAATAACATGTAACAGAAAGAGCTAACTCGCTCAGTAGACGGAAATCCTCAGCCCAAAGTCTCGTTGGATCCTAATCACCTTCACCGTAATGTGCCATAAAAAGCTTAGTTGTTGTCAATGAATGAGACAAGGAAAAAGTGGGAGATGTATTTATTTTCTATCGTGGCCCTTTTTCCAGCTTATTGAGGTCGACACTTGATATGAATTTCATTAAGTTGGCACAGTTTTACGGTCGAATGCCCTTCTTGACGTGAACCTTATAAGGAGGGATGTGTTCACAACCACAACAAATGTACTCGCACTTCCCTACGGTATTCTACACTTCATACGGATTTCTCTGTAAATAATTTAAAAGGCTATGATTAAGATTATATTAAACTGCATGTCTCTTAGCGCTATCAGTGGCACAAAACAGGGAGGATACTATACGTTGTTTCCGATGTAAGACAGGCATTGCGGAAATTTTGTTGGTAATGGCAGGTCACATTTCCTACTGCAAATCACAATCAAGTTCGGGAATTTCTACTATAATGGCAGGCTCACTTGGCAACTGCCATTCACAGTAGAGATTGAGAGTACTCATCATAAAGACAGGCCCCCTATTCCTAATGCCTGGCTCTATATCTTTTATATATAAAACCGTTTGCCTCACTGGCTGACTTAAATGGTTGCCCACTTCGGCATGAGCTAGAAACTTGAAATTTGGCAATATGATACCTATTAGGCTGTATTGTGGAAATGTTCCAAATATTGATTTCTTGTCATTTTTACTTCCCTTCCCTCAATCTAAATTTTGGACGATATGTTGCAGCGCGCCAGAAAATTAAAACTTGTCGCAGGTACAACTTTGGACTGCAACCGACGGAGAAATACGAAAGAGTTGCATTGTTTAACACTTTTTTCTCCATAAATTCTTCAAATCTGGAAGCAATTTTTATTATGGTGCTAAGTAACGTTTCGAGGATTTTGGTGGCTAAACTGTAACTCGTACAGCTAATTGGATAAGACATTCGGATCCCACCATGAAGAGATCTACAACTTCGGTACGGGAATTTTAGTCGTATCTTGATCCCTTATGCCTTGGATAGAGCTGCATTTTTCAGATTAAACGTTTATTTTACATTTTCCGTAATTAATTTTACTCTTTTACACACTTATAATACCGACAAGATCATGAAATTTGGCACGCTCATTGGAACGTTCGTGGGTCACACGTGAGCAAAATGCATGATTCTAGCACCCTGTAGAAATGGAAAACCGAAAGTAATACATAAACACTGTACTCCTAATCCAAGGTCCTAAACCAATCTACGGTGAACTAGGTGCAGATACGACAAAGCATCAACTAACGGATATATAGAGCGTTTCAACCACGATACACCGGCCAAATTTCAAGACTATAGCTCCCCGTCACGTCAGGAAAATAATTTCTTATCTTGTGAGAATCGTACGTAATTTGCACCACGTCGAAACGTTTAGCGCTATCCTTTCTATAAATTGTGAATGTACAGTACGATAAAATATTAGCCGACCAAATATTTACGCGAAAATATGGGCCGTCTGGTGGCGCAATCCGTTTTTCGTAACGAAGTACCGGTTCGTCACAATAATTTTCCATGTGACCTCTTGTAATGTAGAGTAATTGGGGGTTTGGGGGCAGAGCCCCCAACGAGCGAAAGCGAGTACTATATATAAAATGGATGTGTGTGTGTGTAAATGACACATCTCCTCCTAAACCACTAGGGCAATTTCAACCAAATTTGGTACACGGATGACTTATTATCAGGAGACGAGCACTGTGTGGGTAAGCCATTCGTAGCGCCCTTGTGTGTGGTGGGTGGTCAGGATTTTATCTATAAAAATAATCGAAGATAGTGTCGAATCCATAGTTTTCTGGGTCGCTGGGATGAATAGTACCACTCGGGGTATTTTTGAAATCCAAATTTAGCCCCATTTTTGGTGGGGGGCGAGAGGGAGCGAGATATAAAAACATCGAAAATAGTGTTGAATTCATAGTTATCGGGGTCGCTGAGATGAATAGTAGCAATCCGGATTATTTTAAATTCAAAATTCAGCCCCCTTTGGAATTAGGGCGAGAAAGGTAGAAAAAATAAAATGACCAAAGTTATTGAGATTATGGATGTATGTGTATATTTTCCAGCATAGCCGCCAACTAAATTTGGTACAAATATTACTTACTATCTGTGAAAGATGTTGCTGGGGCAAGACACCCCTAGAACTCCCAGGGTAAGGAGTGAAATATTATAACTAAAAATGACCGATGATA
This sequence comes from Anabrus simplex, assembly GCF_040414725.1. Taxonomy (NCBI): domain Eukaryota; kingdom Metazoa; phylum Arthropoda; class Insecta; order Orthoptera; family Tettigoniidae; genus Anabrus; species Anabrus simplex. Next base: position 319,188,221 of record NC_090267.1, on the reverse strand, counting down.
GTATCGAATCCTTAGTTTTGAGGACTATAGGAGCGATTTCATCCACGCTTGATACACATAATGACTTATTATCAGAAGACTAACCACGTGGGTGGTGTGGTGTGAGATATAATTATAATCGAAAATAGTGTCGAATTCATAGTTTTTGGGCTTGATATGATTAATAGTAACACTCCGGATTTTTTAAAGTTCATGTTCAGCGCTCTTTGCCATCGTGGACGAGAAAGGGTGAAAAAAATGAAATGACCGAAATGACCGAGAATATGTATGTGTGTATTTTACAAAATAACTGTCAAGTAAATTTGGTACAAATATCACCTACTATCTGTGAATAAAACTGTGAGGGCAAGACACCCCTAAAACACGGAGAGGTGAAATATAAATAAAAACAAACAATTATGGTGTCGAATTCATAGTTTTAAGGTCTACTGGAACGATTTGAACCACATTGGGTACACGTATGACGTACTATCAGGAAACTAATCGCTTGATGGTGAGATACCCCCAGAATACTTAAGGGTTGGGGTGAGGGGGTGAGATATAAAAGTGTCGAAAATAGTGTCGAATCCATAGTTTTATTGGTTACTGAGATGACTAGTGACACTCCGGATTCGTTTACAGTCAAAGTACACCCTCCTTTGGTATATGGGTTGAGAAAGGGTAAAAAAGAAATTGTCCAAAATGACCAGGGTAATGGTCGTATGAATGTTCTAGCATAGCTATCAACCAGGATTGATACAAGTATGACTTACTATCTGGAAACTATACTGTGGGGGTAAGACACCCCCAGAACCACTAGGGGAGCGGATTATTTGTAAATATAACTAAAAACTAACAGTAACATTGTCGAAACCATAGTTTCCGGTACTACCGGTGCGATTTTAACCAAACTTGGTACACTTATGACTTACTATCGGGAGAAAAACCGCGTGGGGAATGACAACTGTAGCACCCCTAAGTGTAGGTTCGAGGGGGGTGAGATATACAAATAATCTAAAATAGTGGTGAATCCATAGTTTTCGGGGTCGCTGAAATGAATAGTGACACTCCGGATGTCGTTTAAGTCCAGGTTGATCCCCAATCGGCAGGGGTGTGAGAAGGAGTGAAGAAAAGCAAATGTCCAAAGTGACCGAGTTTATGGACATAGATGTGTATGTTCTAGCATACCTCTCAAGCAAAGTACACATATGACATATTATCTGGAAATAATTTCCGCTAGGACTCCTAGGAGCGGGGTTGAATTGTTCAAAATACGGAAAGAGGAGTGAAATGTAAAATAATAGACAACGACAAATATTACTGTACAGTCTATAGTTTTTGGGGTCACTGACTTGAAAATGACACTCTGGATGTCGAAGTCCATGTTCAGCCCCCATCGGTATGGTGATGAGAAAGGGGGAAAAAGGAAAATATAAAAAATGACCAAAATTACGCTTGTACATGTGTTTCTTCCAGCATAGCCCTCATACAGTGTTGGTACACATATCTTACTCTCTGAAAAAAAATACCGTTGGAAGAAAACACCTGTAGCACTTCTAGGGGAGGGTGTGAAATATAAAAATTAAGGAAAATGACCGATATCAATGTTGAATCCATTGTTTACGAGGTCGCTGATTTGAACAGTGACAATCTGGGCGCAGGTTAAGTCATACTTCAGCCGCAATCAGAATGGAATGTGAGAAGGGGTACAAATGAATGTAAAAATGACCGAGATTATGGATGTGTGTGGGTATGTTCCAGAATAGCTCTCAACGAAATTTGGTACACATATGACTTACCATCTGGAAAAAAAGAAATACTATGAAGATGAAACATCCCTACCCCCGCTAGGGGGGGGGGACGGGAGGGGATGACAAGTAAAAATAATGAAAAAACAATTTTAATATCGAATCCATTGTTTATGTGTCGCTAAGATGTATTTTGACGCTCTGTATACCGTTTAAGTCCACGTTCAGCCTCCACTGAGAAGACGGGGCTGAGATGGGCTTTAAAAATAAATAGTCTAAAATAACCGAGATAAGTGTTGCATCCACCTCTTTTGTGGTCACAGGGATGATTGGGGACAGTCTAAATGACAGTTGAAATCGTGTATATCGTATCTATAGTGCGACAGATAAAATCATGTAGTTATCAATTGTTTTTTGCTAGTTGCTTTACGTCGCACCGGCACAGATAGGTCTTATGGCGACGATGGGAGAGGAAAGGCCTAGGAGTTGGAAGGAAGCGGCCGTGGCCTTGATTAAAGTACAGTCCCAGCATTTTCCTGGTGTGAAAATGGGAAACCACGGAAAACCATCTTCAGGGCTACCGACAGTGGGATTCGAACCCACTATCTCCCGGATGCAAGCTCACAGCCGCGCGCCTCTAACCGCACGGCCAACTCGCCCGGTTATTAATTTTTTTGAACAGGATCAGATACTTTCCAGGCAATTCGAGCTTCCATAAGGAAAAAGTTTTACTCGAAAATTAAATAATGTGAAATTTGAAATCAAACAAATCTAAGTAACTCTAAAACTATATAATAGTTCGTAAAATGTCAATCAACATCTCAAAGAGAAATTGTATACAAATTCACTTCAGGCATAACTAATTGGTATTCATCATCATCTGTTTACCCTCCAGGTTCGGCTTTTCCCTCGGACTGAGCGAGGGATCCCACCTCTACCACCTCAAGGGCAGTCTCCTGGAGCTTCAGACTCTTGGTCGGGGGATACAACTGGGGAGTATGACCAGTACCTCGCCCAGGCGGCCTCACCTGCTATAGTGAACAGGGGCCTAGTAGGGGGATGGGAAGATTGGAAGGGATAGGCAAGGATGAGGGAAGGAAGCAGCCGTGGCCTTAAGATAGGTACCATCCCGGCATTTGCCTGGAGGTGAAGTGGGAAACCACGGAAAACCACTTCGAGGATGGCTGAGGTGGGAATTGAACCCGCCTCTACTCAGTTGACCTCCCGAGGCTGAGTGGACCCCGTTCCAGCCCTCGTACCACTTTTCAAATTTCGTGGCAGAGCCGGGAATCGAACCCGGACCTCCGGGGGTGACATCTAATCACGCTAACCACTACACCACAGAGGTGGCACTAATTGGTATTACAAATCTTAAAGGTAACATTCAAAAACTATCCGGGCAACGCCGGGTACTACAGCTGGTAGTGATATTAAAATCGAATGCTAAATTAACTCAATATTAACAGTAGGTATATATCTCCATAGAAATCCATAAAGCCAGAGAACGGATAGCAGAATTGTGATATCAATATTGATTGATTTGGGCTAACTGCGTGATTATAGTCCGTAGACGTACTGGCACATAAAATAACTCCTAGGGGACAAACTCACGACACCTAGTTATGTAGGATTCAGTAACATATAGAAGAGTTTTAGCAACGCAAGGCTGCGATAAGGCTGGGATGTGGAAGGTATCAGCCCTTGTCTAATTCATGTACTAATAAAAAAGAACATACCAAGCGAATACATGGATTTGTGATCATAAAGAGTTGTCTTGCAGCGAATGGCGTGATGCAATAAAATTGAATGCAAATGTCTCTGCTGTGCGTATTGTAGGCCTACCTGGCAGATCCCAGGGCAACAGCTTTTGTCGGCGTTGCCACATAGAGTTTGAAACTCTTTCACAAGCCCTGGGAGCCTGTCCACATGGTGAATTACTACGCACCTCACGCCATGAGAAAGTAAAATGGCGTATGGCTTTTAGTGCCGGAAGTGTCCAAGGACAAGTTTGGCTCGCCGGATGCAGGTCTTGTGATTTGACTCCCACAGGCGACCTGCGCGTCGTGATGAGGATGAAATGATGATGAAGACAACACATACACCCAGCCCCCGTGCCAGCAAAATTAACCAATGATGGTTAAAATTTCCGACCCTGTCGAGAATCGAACCCGGGACTCCTGTGGCCAAAGGCCAGCACGCTAACCATTTAGCCATGGAGCCGGACACCTCACGCCATAATGTAGCCAGATCAATGATAGCTAATGCTTTGAGAGGACAAGGTTGTAACGTCTATGAAGAAGTACACGGTCTCTCTCACAGAGGAAGTAACCGACGCATTTACATTATTACTTTTAAGCCATCCTGTTCTGAAGGTTTCATCACTGATCCAACAATTACATTTGAGACCAACGAAAACCAGCCAGAAGAGGTCAATGCACAAAGAAGAATAATTTATGAAGAAACGGTGGACTTGTATAAGCAAAAGTATAAGCTCTCATCCATCTCTGTAATCAGCTTGATGTTAGGTGCTCGAGGAACCATACTTAATTTTTTTGTCAACTTCTGCAATACATTTTGGACTGAATAGAGATTCCATCTATAACATCGCCATTAGCACACTCCAGAAGTCCATCATGATCTTCAAGAACCATGCTTGCTGACCTCAAATAAATGTTCGACGTGCCTCACTCGTATGCCTACACTTAACATCATACGATCTCTTTTTTTGCTAGTTGCTTTACGTCGCACCGACACAGATAGGTCTTATGGCGACGATGGGACAGGGAAGGGGTAGGAGTGGGAAGGAAGCGGCCGTAGCCTTAATTTAGGTACAGCCCCAGCATTTGCCTGGTGTGAAAATGGGAAACCACTGAAAACCATTTTCAGGGCTGCCGACAGTGGGGTTCGAACCTACTATCTCCCGAATACTGGATACTGGCGCACTTAAGCGACTGCAGCTATCGAGCTCGGTCATACGATCTCATTATCTACTGTGTCTATATTCATTATTATTGTTGAGGTACTCTTTGTCCTTGGACAACCTTGACCTGTTGCAGGAAGATTGTATAATAAATAAAAAAGCATATACATTACAGTCCGCCTCTGCGGTGTAGTGGTTAGGGTGATTAGCTGCCACCTCCGGAGGCCCGGGGTCGATTCCCGGCTCTGCCACGAAATTTGAGAAGTGGTACGAGGGCTGGAACGGGGTCTACTCAGCCTCGGGAGGTCAAATGAGTAGAGGTGGGTTCGATTCCCACCTCAGCCATCCTGGAAGTGGTTTTCCGTGGTTTACCACTTCTCCTCCAGGCAAATGCCGGGACGGTACCTAACTTAAGGCCACGGCCGCTTCCTTCCCTCTTCCTTGCCTATCCCTTCCAATCTTCCCATCCCTCCACAAGGCCCCTGTTCAGCATAGCAGGTGAGGCCGCCTGGGCGAGGTACTGGTCATTCTCCCCGGTTGTATCCCCGACCCAGAGTCTGAAGCTCCAGGATACTGCCCTTGAGGCGGTAGAAGTGGGATCCTCCGCTGAGTCCGAGGGAAAAGCCAACCCTGGAGGGTAAACAGATTGAGAGAGATACATTTCAAAAGGATACCGAAATATAACCTTTTATGTATAGAGGGTGACATTGAAGATTAAGAAGGGAAAGTAAACGATCCATAAAAGGAGGTGGGAAATTATGACAAGGAGAGGAAGAGGAGTTGTGCGAACACAAGATTATTAGGAGTGCACCAGGGAAAAGTGAGGCAGTTACCCGGCTGATTTCCTCACTGAACCAGAAGGTGCAGTACATATCAGTGGCTCAGACAGTTGAGGCGCTGGCCTTCTGACCCCAGCTTGGCATGTTCGATCCTGGTTCAGTCCGATGATATTTGAAGATGTTCACATGCGTCGGTGTCGTGTCGGTAGATTTACTGGCATGTATGAAAACTCCTGCGGGATTAAATTGTGGCACCTAGGCGTTTCTGAAAACCGTAAAAGTAGTTAGTGGATCGTAAAGCAAAAATAACATTGTTTTTTATCTACTGACTACTTCGCACTTTCATAACAGGGGTTTCCTGAATAGACAGCGATGTTACTAGCAACGCTCCTAGTCTACCACCTATCGTCAAAGCAGAAGAGAAAACAGCTATGGGGTCACAGGTCAAATTCAAACTTCGGGAGGTTGATCTTCGTCCCATAGACTACATTTTGTAATAAAAGTTAGTACTCTTCAATAAGTACCAGAATTTTTCAAGAGAATTAAAAAGAGAAACACACTTGGCAGGTTTGATCATGGCTCAGTGCGGTGGTATTTGAAGGTGCTCAGATAAGTCAGCCTCGTGTCGATAGATTTACTGGCACGTAAAAGTACTCTTGCGGGAGAAAATTCCGGCACCTGGGCGTCTCCGAAATCCGAAAATGTAGTTAGTGGGATGTAAAATAATAACATTATTATTATTATTATTATTATTATTATCATTATTATTATTATTATTATTATTATTATTATTATTATTATTATTATTATTATTATTATTCATGTTTTGTATAGACCAGCTAAGGACCACGACATTCAACTATTACATTTTGGAATGGGCTTTCATGTTTGTCCAGTAGTTGCGCATCCTCAGGCTGTGTTGCTCCTTCCTCTCCTTTGTCCAAAGGGCGCCAGTCTTCTTTGTTGGTAGTCTGTCCTGGAACATCTTATGTTTAAGTATCTTCCTGAGTGTTGTCCGATCCTTTACGTTTCCTTCTGTTATTCCCAGTTCCTGTAGATCTTTATCCACTTCCATCAACCATGGTGACTTGGTCTTCCTAGTTTGCCAGTAGCTGAGAATCCGGTTGGTCAACCTGGTCGGATGCATCCTATAGATGTGCCCATAAAATGCTAGGCGTCTCTTCCTTGCTACATTCGTTATTCTTTCACAGTACTTGTAGAGCTCTTGGTTAGGCCGTCTTTTATAACTGTCCCCTTCCTTGACTGGCCCCAGAATCTTCCTCATTATCTTTCTTTCCCGGATTTCAAGTTTTTTCATGAGTCCCTTCCTGTTGAGTGTTAAACATTCTGAAGCATATAAGGCTTCAGGGCGGATGACTGTCCGGCAGTGCTTCATCTTAGTATTACGAGAGATACACTCTTTATTATAGCTATTCTTCGTCAGTTGGTAGGCCATTTCAAGCCTGTTAACTCGAGTTGACAAAGCTGTTCCTTCAGTGAGATTAGATTCCAACCATTCTCCCAAGTACTTAAACCTGTTGGTTTTCCTGATCTCTCCCTGTTCCAGATGCAACGTACAAGGAGATTCACCGATGTTCGTGATGGATTGTGTTTTTTCAAGAGACACATATAGCCCAACCTTTGCTGCTTGTTGTCTGAGAACATATAGTTGTTTCACTGAAGTTTCTATTGAATTATTATTATTATTATTATTATTATTATTATTATTATTATTATTATTATTATTAAAATAGAAACAGAAAAGCGGGAAGAATAGGATAAGGCAAAGTAGAATATGAGGAGCTATCACTCCTCGAAACACATACGCCCACGTGGAAGTCAGGGTCACTGACTAATAGACCGCCGAGCTACAGAAACTGACTTTGCAGATCACCAATAATTATGCAGGCTGCTAAATTTGAGGGACCATTGTCTAGTAAAATACGGGCCAGTGGTACAAACCATTGAACACGTATGGTATTTGCTTTCGACGTAGATTAACGCCGTCAAAGTTTGAAGCATAATTGGTGTCTCCATAGCTGTAGCCTCCCGTTGTGAGGCAGACGTATGGAAGTAACAAACTTGTTCTAGTCCACACCAGGAGATACGAAGCACTGCCAACATGAAATCTCTCCAGAGATATGCTCGGGCATAATCAAGAGATAATGTTTCTAAAGTCGTTTATGGAAAGTGTTACAAGATAGTTTAGCTCTCCCTCACCGCGCTTATCTAACTCCAGATGCCATGCGAACAGCCCATTCGATGTGAAATATACTGTTTGTTATCTATTCCATTATACTTTATCAGTGAGAAATATAGCTCCCGTTTCTATTCGAAATCGAGAGCGATGATGCAGTAAACGACTCCAGAAACTGGAAATCGATCTCGTCTTCAAATATTTTATGGGTTTACTTTAGGACTACCTATTACCATATTTTCCCCACTTAATAATATTGTACTGAGAGAGAGTGCAATCCGAATACCAGAAATGCTCCATCCAATATAAAATTTCATGAAATTTCTTCCCTTTGTTTCCAGGAACGTTACTGTTTCTCTGTTTTGATGTCAAATGAATCTGTAATCCTGCATTACGCATGGCGTTGATATACAATTATAAAGATGAAGAACATTATTTTTCAGACATATTGCATAGCCCCACCAAATGAGATATGCTGTTCCTCTGATTGGTTTGATGAAAATGTTGCTTATGAATTTAAACACACTCATGGCAAATACCAGTAGCGGCGATTAGGAGTGGGGAGGAAGCTTCCCCCTACTTTGTGGAGAAAATATTACATTTCTACTCCATTTTAGCCGGCTGAAAATCGGAATTGTTAAGAAAAGCAATTTACACAAGATCTATTGTGTTATCAGCTAATTCTTTCCTTTATTTTCTTAAATTATTAACAAAAATATTAGCGGAAATACGCACAAAATACCGTTCGTCGCGGCTAACCCCTTTGTATAGCGCCATAGCAAGTAGTGGAGACTTTGCACGTGGTGTAAGGAACGATAGTAAGGTAAGGTAAGGGTGTATTCTGCCCGAGGGCAGGTCCGTACCTCCGCAGAGTTGTGCCTGAGCCGGGTGTTTACGTACAGTAGGGTCGTCAGTTCCTTTCCGCTCCTTCATTCCCTTAACCCCCACCAACAGCGCGTGGCAAACCATCCAAATTTTGACCACGCCCAATGTTGCTTAACTTCAGAGATCTCACGGTATCCGGTGTTTCAACACGGCTACGGCCGTTGGCAGGAACAATAGTAGGGATTTATTTTTGCCACGGTCATGGACATTGAGTTATGATTCATCCGCTTGCCGCGAGCATTCTTCAGTACGGCAGTCCCTTCAGTGTCTGTTAGTTTCTTTGTGTGTAGTCAAATACTAAACGATTTCAATAGTATAATTACGCGTACTTCAATTTAACTGTAACACTATGTCATTTTATTTCTTTGGTGAATGTTTTATTGTATAGTATTGAATCAAAATCTCAAAAAACTAGTAATACAGAACTTAAGTTTGTAAAATGTCAACCTTTACCTCTCTGTCGAAATTCGCTCAGAGAGCATAACAAGTACTTTTTCACTTTTGATGTAAATATATGTATATTCCCCTCCTCCGCCCCCTACCGTGTCCACTATATCCTACAAACCCTGGTACTTTCCATTGTTGTCTGTAAATTTCTGCCCTCTCCCCTCCATTTTTAATTCCCAGTCGCCTCTACCGGCACATACAGCCCATGTAGGGCTCTGACCTGACAAGATGGCCTAGATGTTGAATTGGCACATGGTCGGCGTAGCGACATCCTGAACCGCACTGCTTGGCTTTCATGACCGAATGTGAAGCCTCCCATACAAAGCATATTCCTCAGTCTCAAGAGGCCGAGTGAATCTCGATGAACAAACCGAAAATTGAACCCACGATTGCCGGGTAGGAGGCATTCACGCTATCCTTACACTACGGAGCTGGCTGTTAACTCTATGAAAAATATGTTAGATCACTCTATCACAATCTTTCAGATCTTAGAAAATAATTAGTCACACCACTATGGACTCAATAATTGCAGTGTTGTCGCATTAAGTTCCTATTCAAGCCCCTCGCCTACAAACGCTTATCCCTTATGAGGTGTGCACGATGAATCATGCGATTCTTACTGATCCTGGCATTGATTCCTCTTTCTTGAAAAGGACCCTCTTGTTATCCGTTGATCCACTTTCTCTACCGGTTAGGATGGAATTTTGATTGTCATGGTCTTTTTCGTGATGGCAGCGAATGCTGTTATAAGGGCTACACAACTTGAATAACAGACCCTTTCGCTTTTCAGTCTATTATGACTCTTCTCTTCCTAATTCTTCAAGGGATCGAAATACTCTTTCTTTCATTTATGTATTGTAAACTAAAATGAGATACATTGTGACCGGATACAGCCGCAGTATTTATTTTACGTGGATACGAGAATGGAGGGTGTAAATAAAGGTGATACAATAGTTTACATAATCTCTGTACAGTTTCAATATTATTCTTGTTCCAGTTTCAGTACACATTTGTCACAATAAATGAAAGAAATAGAGAGGTTCATTTTATAGTGCGACTCTTTGGCTGAATGGTTAGCATTGCGGCCTTCGGTTCAGAGGATCCCGAGTTCGATTCACAGCCGGGTTGGGGGTTTTAATCGCCTGTGATTAATACTTCCGGATCGGAGACTGGGTGTTTGTCCTAACTCTCCCCTCTTCATATTCAGACAACATACTGTACTGTCCCGGGCATCGAGGGAGTACTATGTATAAATCCTGCTTCGCAAATATATCACGGATGGATATCTTATGGATGAAGAACTTCGGACAATCAACCCGGATATCGAAGTCGGACCCTCCCTACTTTCATTCAGAGCAACGGCTACACTCGAGAGCATATGGGTCATGGTTCCGTCCGGTGAAAATAAAGTGGGCATTTAATATAAATGTCTTGAAAGTAGGTCACTATAGTAAAAGGAATACATTAACAAAAGAAATGGGATCACTGGGAGATCATTGGTGAACATTTCTATACACACACGAGATGCGAAATATTTGCCTGCGTGGCAATTTTTAAGATCTAATACACTTAACTTATCGCATGGGTAATGTCATTTAATGTCTTTACGAGTTCGTTATACACTCATGAATTGCATTGTGACATTCCTAAGCAGGAACCATTCAACACTGCATATATTACAAATTCACTGTCACATAGTGGGGATTTTTCCCTTTCGCTTAATAATGATATCATTTGGATATCCATTCTATTGTGAAAGAACACATAAATTACATGAAGACGGTGGCATCTCGAGTGTTTTCTTTTCATATGTCGTGAATTTTAAAGTATTGGGCGAATGCATTCCTTATTACATCAACAAATTACCCAGTCATGAAAATCCCGCCGTCGCCTATCATTAATGGTTCCAATAATATCACATTACACATCACCATCTACTGAATATACGTGTCCCTCCCGGGTAACAAAGTTATTACTAATATTTATAATGCGGATATTACAATGCTGGTAAGCCTGTAACGCCAAAATGAATATAAATACATCTACACAAAGCACAAACAATACAGTAAAATGCTTAATATGGTGGAGCATTATCCCTGTTAACAAGACAATAAATACACTCAATTCTCTGCAGAATCTGTGATCCCACAGAGGACTTCTGGTATCGATTCAAGGACTTCGATACCAGTCGGGTATCAAACCACGCATTCTTGACTTCGAGGTGCTAGCTGAAATTCCCTGACTACGACTTTATATTAATACTCTAATTGGAGGAGTGCATCAACTACCAGCTTATAAAACACAAAGCCTTCCGATTGTAAAGACAAATTACTATGCAAGCGAATATTTATGTACGGTGTTCTAAATAGGCGAGACTATCCCTAGAGGTAAGAGGCACCACATGCTTGACGACAAAGCCCTTAAGAAACAAACAACTGAATGGTCTGGAGCCTCACCTCCCTTTCACCCCTCTACTCTGAAGCCATATATCACTAGCCATGGGAAACACGCCCTGGCCAGAACACCTGAGCGGATATACACTATCCCATCCGGATTAAACGATTAATTATTAATTCATCTACCAAATGCTATTTCGGGCATATGAATATGGGCATCATTCACATATAATTCAATTTCTTCCAATGCCTTAGCAAATTACACTCCTGGATTATATTATTATTATGATTATTATTATTATTATTTCTCATTTCCTGCATATCTCCACATATTTTTTCTATCACCCTCAATTTGAAACACATGTACTTAATATCCACACTATTCAAATCTAGAATATATTCAGATGACCTTTACCGACAGAGGATTCAGTATAACGATTCACACACTCGCGTATCTTTCTAGGTCATTAGCTCGCACTTCAAGTCATCGTTTTCCTTCTTCACTTATCAGTATCCTTAAACTATAGGAGGATGTCTATACCCATGCAATATTTTAATTTTTGAAGTGCCTGGACAAGTAATAATCGGAAATTAAGAAAATCCTACCAGCTAATAAAAATAGAAATACGTAAAAGCCAGCCGAATTATTAAAATCCACCCATCTAAGAGTGCTTCAATAAACAACTTATAGGGCAGTAAACACTAATTCATGCATATTTCCGGGGATAACTTTGGTAATTAACCACTAATCACCCAGATGACAAGAAAAATAAAGCTAATAAAAACAACTTACTGTACCCCTTTGAGAATCGTACATCTCGCCTTCTACACACTACACTTAAAATCAAAATGCGTGCTGCTGAAAGTATCTACAAAGTTAAATTATCATATTAATGCGATCTTTGACGGATTTTCATGCTACGATATCATTGGAATGTACTTATCATTTCAGTGTGTAACCTGCTGTCATCTGGAGAAACCTATATGGATTTAGTTATCCGTGACCGCGATCTCGCTGGTAGAAGGTCCTGGGTTCATCTGGCAGCGCGTTGACTCTATGATCTACAGGAAAATTCTACCTCCAAGCCGTTGAAAATCCCACGTTGTCCTTCCACTCTGGAATACCGCTGGCACATACGCGCGATCTCCCAGCTGTAGGTACTGGGTTCAAGGGGCACTCACATCCATGTGAACACAGATGTAAGTCAAGTTATTCAAGGTACTGTTTATCTGACTTCAAGATGAATACAATAATGGTAGTAACCACTCATAGTCTCGAGATGGATTACTACAAGTAGCGATTAATGTCCTTGAAGATTGCCACTCGTGCCCCGTTAATTACAGATAGCGATACTTGAGAATTTACCTATCCTCCAATTTGAGTGTCACTCTTCACTTACTCATTCCTAGCTAATATGACAACATTTATTTGGTAGCGTTTATAGCATCTGATAATTTCACACGGGCTAATTACAGCACACTGACCCCTACCTCTCCTTACTGACTGGCTTACTTCACACTGACGATTACAGATAGCTTGACCCGGTCTCTAAATACAAATCATTTATTTAGCCTGTATAGAATATCACAATAATACCTTGTATTCACTCTATCACAAGAGTAAATTTGATCACCGTACTTGATGAATCACACACACACACACACCTATCACCCAATAACTGTAGAAAGAAACACTTAAGTGCACTGTGACGTGAACCACACAAAGAATGATATAGAATAAGCCTCCATGCGCAGGGTGAAACGCCTTATATAGTCGACTAGTGGATTTCGCTATGGAGGGGGAACGCCCCTCCCACTTTGACATATTCGCTCCGCTAATAGTCATCTTCCATAGTCGAATGGATGCTCAATTTTTAGTTCTTATCGCCCTCTATCTTCTGAACTATTTTCATATAATCGGATCGCAGGCTTCATAGTAATTCGAATGCCTCTTTTGGATTTTAGGCGCACTGGGTGGGAGTAATGGGCACTCCCCGTTCTGCATTAAGAAAACTCCCAAAGGCTATCTGTTCGTTGTCACTATGATGCTGTCTCAAGTGGCGTCATAAGAATGCGTCGAGAAGTAAATCATATTTTTACATCAATAAATACTGAAAATTATGCGGAGTTCATTGATCCCCTTTATATAACTTTCCTGGGCTTGTGACGCTTGATTATTATTATTATTATCATCATTATTATTATTATTATTATTATTATTATTATTATTATTATTAGCGTCCCGCAAAATTTTTGGGTTGGTATCCAGGAAATAGGCAGGGAAGTGATGGTAAAATGCAATTCTCAAGTTGAAACCCTGTAAATTAACCACGCCTTCTGACTCAGGCTCCTCACAAATTGATGCGGAAAACGGCACACACATCTTACTAGGCTTCCCAACATGTCTAATAACGTGGTATTGAATGGTTTAAATCACTTCTTTTACTACACTACCATCTTCCACAGGAACACGCAATGGTGATTACATCCCCTCAAATAGGGTTAGCGTCAGGAATGGGATCTGGTCATAAAATCGGGCCAGATCCAAAAGTGCGACACAGTTCGCACCCGTGACCCCACAAATGTGGCAAAAACGGTAGAAGGAGAAGAAGAGGACAGAGTTTCAATTTTTAACGTTATTCCTGAAACGAAGTCACTGAGTGAACGTCAGATATTCAGGCGACGGTGGTATAGCGGGTGGCAGCCTGGACATCCGTCTCATCATTGTGTTCAACTCGGGACGATGGTTGCCTTTGCCACGAATTAGACTGACGGTCCGGAACGGTATTTGGGTGCTACATCGTAAACTAGGGTAATATGTTTATTTACGTAACTATTCGATGACCAGGCAGTTGACAAGGAAAAGGAACGACAGAATGTCATACATGAGTGTTTCCATTACGACAGTCCACTGCCTACTAATATAACACGAAACATGCTGCCCTCATGGCGTAACCGACGGGTGTGCATCGTCACCCATCTCGTTATCCACAACTCGTGCAATGACAACTCTACCGACGATTCATGTCGTCGACAGTGCAGGTGACGAGCAACTCGTCAGAGGTGTTGATGTGCATGGACTCATCATTGGAACACACAGCAATGTTTACGTCCACTGCTGAACCACTGTCGGTCAATAGCAACACAAGTACGAGGCGAGGCGAGATGCGGTGGCGTCTTCGTGCTTACGTTTCTTCCTCCCTTTGTAGAGTCTTCCGTTCGACACAGGTAAGTGGCACTTTTTGGAATCGCGGTGAGCTGCCTTTTCTTCCAATTATCCTTTCCTGAAATCCCGTTTCTATAAATTCACCATATGCGTCGATATATTAGAAATTCTACATTAATTTTTGTAATTTATTCCCCAGTTATTATAGCGTAACACTTTAGCCCTTCAGTTTAACAGGTGATACAAAATTTCACTTCACTTCTTGAGATTTTATAAATTGAGTCGTCTATTTACAAAATCGGCCATCTCTAAAAAACCCGAATTCCATTATTTGTACTGAATGTTTTCTCTGCCCATTTTTACACAACACAGAAAACCTGCAAACTCGGCCTCTAATCAGCTTATTTTCTTCATTGAAAATCGGAGTTAGGTAGAAGATGTTCAATCTCTATTGACTAAACATTTTGTGACTCAGTGGTGAAATATAGAGATGCTTAATTTTACAAAGAAGTCAATGATAATAATAACCTTTCACAAAACAAACCAGAATATAGGGAAGGTGCATGTGAACACAGTGTAGACAACAGCATTAATTAATATTTAATTCTGGTTCATTTCATGTAAATATATTGGATTTTAACACTGTATTGATTTCTTTCTTAACTGTTAAATAAAGCTTGTTTTGTACATTTTTACTCCTTCAATTTGTTTAGTTTGGAGCAAACCGTGTCATCTCCAAGTTTGAAGTTTAAATATTCCAAATAATTATAAAAATAAATCATTGGTATTTTGTAACATTCATTACAATGCTATTTATAAGGAAGTAAGCCGGCCCCGTGGTGTAGGGGTAGCGTGCCTGCCTCTTACCCGGAGGCCCTGGGTTCGATTCCCGGCCAGGACAGGGATTTTTACCTGGACCTGAGAGCTGGTTCGAGGTCCACTCAGCCTACGTGATTAGAATTGAGGAGCTATCTGACGGTGAGATAGCGGCCCCGGTCTAGAAAGCCAAGAATAACGGCCGAGAGGATTCGTCGTGCTGACCACACGACACCTCGTAATCTGCAGGCCTCCGGGCTGAGCAGCGGTCGCTTGGTAGGCCAAGGCCCTTCACGGGCTGTAGTGCCATGGGGTTTGGTTTGGTTTAAGCGAGTAAAATAATTCCAAATCTCGTTATTTATATTTTATAAGTTTTTGCGCTTTCCTAAAAAACTGAAACATTTGGAGGTGGCCGGTTTTGCAAACAGACGAATCAATTAGTTTGCATTCTTTTAAAGCTTCAGGTGGGCCCTACACTCTAATTATGCATCTTTTTAATAGCTCGACGACATGTTGTGCACTTTACTTCACGAAATATTTGACACCATTTGCATCCCTTGATCGGGATTGATACACATTAACATTTCACAACTAAGTGCTGCAGCTCCTTGGTGATTATTGGAAAATTAACGAGTTGAGACAGAGACAGTGGCGCCGACTTTGAGGGGGCAAGGCGTTTTCTGTCCACCCCCTCCAAAGGATCTTAGTGGGGCAGAGTGCCATTTCCCTCACCCCCCACAAAAGAATTCTCCTTCTAGATGTTACGTCTCCTTAAAACGTGAAGTTTGGTAGCCTTCGAAAGCTGCTAAGACGTTAAATCTGGAGAAGGTCGTAGATGGTGTATATCAGGAGAAAAGGTTAGAAAGCGGGCATTCCTTCAGAAAACTACATCTCCTAATGGTTACTGTTCAAGCGGTACATCTGGCGGTAGAGCTTTTTACGTTTCATATCAGGTAATACACAATATACAGTAAAATGACATTTATTAAGAAAATGTATTTATGAAGGGAGTTCTCATTTTTTTACTTGTGATAATTTTTGATAGATTCGTACATAAAACATTATTTCAAAATATATTCATGAACACGCATGGACCGTTATTGTTATGCACAGCAAAAGGCTGGTAATATCTCTCACATCGCGTGGCCAACGCACGGTTTTGCTAACCGCCATTGCGTGAATGCATGGAAAATACACATGCGTATTTATGTTCCGTTCATGGGAGGTACAATCCTGTGCTAGATTTTTTTGGACCTTGCGGACACATGTATTTTATTGTTATCTTCTAAGATATATCATGGTTGGAGTGGTGTTTTCTTCGTTTTTTTGGTGGCTTTACGTCGCACCGACACAGATAGAACTTATGGCAACGATATGATAGGAAAAGCCTAGGAGTTGGGAGGAAGCGGGCGAGGCCTTAATTAAGATACAGCCCCAGCATATGCCTGGTGTGAAAATGGGAAACCGCGGAAAACCATCTTCAGAGCTGTCGACAGTGGAATTCGAACCCACTATCTCCCAGATGCAAGCTCACAGCCGCGCGCCCTTAACCACATGGCCAAATCACCCGTCTTTTCTTGGTTTAGAAACTGCAGTTTCGTTATTCGGACTGATTTAGGCGTCTGTTCTGAGGATAGTAATCGTGTTCTACAGTAGCAGATTATTAATGAACAAGATCTCCTATTAGCGTCCGAAAATGGTACCAGGCATCGGCATAAATGTAATTGTCGTTAGTTGATTATTGTCGTAGGTGTCTACCCCGCTGATGCTGCAGATTGGAAAAAAAGAGAACGAGATGCAGAAAGGTGAACCTCACATCTTGATGGACACAACAACAAAAAGAAGAAGAAGAAGAAGAAGAAGAAGAAGAAGAAGAAGTAAAAACTATCACCCCTGTTGTGTACTGAGCTTTGCACAACAGATACCCCCTCAACTAGAAAGTGTTCCACAATACTCGTATACTTATACAGTCTTATATAATCCGTCATTGCAGCCGAATTCCATCATGAACAATAAAGTAAGCGTAACAACTTACTTAATTTCAAATTATATCACCAGAAGGCATGCAGCAGTCCGTCGTCAAATCATTGCGAACATAATCTAGAGAAGAACATGATTACTATCTTTAACACAGACGCCTAGATCGCAGTCGAAATAACGAAACTACAGTTTCTAAACCAAGAAAACACCAAATTCCAACCATGATATATCTTAGAAGAAGACAATCAGATACACGTGTCCGCAAGGTCGACAGAAAGATTGTACCTCCCATGAGCAAAACACAAATACACATGTGTACTTTCCATGCATTCACGCAATGGTGGTTAGCAAAACCGTGCGCTGGCAACGCGATGTGAGAGATATTAACCATAACGGTCCATGCGAGTTCATTAATAGTATTCTTTCTCTCCATCGTACCATAATCTTGCGATTTTATTTCCTTTAATCTGTATTAGAAAGTAGTTCTACTTGTAAAAAAGCTCCTTCAGAAAATTTACGTACGCGTTTAGCGTGAGCTTCGGTATGTAAACCACTTACGGTTTGAAATTTTAAAATAATTTCTTATTAAAATTCTCGGTAGATGAGACAAACTATGATGTGAAATGACATTCCATGTGTAAATGGTTTCGGAGGGGTGAGCAATTTTTGATTTTCAGGTTGTAACGAGTCTTAATCACAGGAGGAGTTGAATATCTAAATCCATTCCGATTTGAGGCCCACAAACAGAAGAGCAACAATAATGAGAATTTTCATCTTCGTGCGTCAAATTAAATGTGAACTTTGAGCGTCAAAACGTTTCACCGGAACGGATATTTTTGTTTTTGTAGCTAACCTTCATTTAAACCTCTTAAGTGTAGAATATGTGAATAAATTTCCTATTTATCACCTACAACATAACAGAGCAATCACTTACCACTGATCTGCATTTAGAGCAGTCGCCCAGATGGCCGATTCCCAATTATTTGTTTACTTAGACATTTCTCAAATAATTTCAGAAAATTTGGAAATTTATCGATACCTCCCTTGGTAAATTATTCAAATCCTTAACTCCTCTTCCTGTGAATGAATATTTGCCCCAGTGTGTCCTTATGAATTCCAACTTCATCTTCATAATGTGATCTTACCTACTTTTAAAAACACCACTCACAGTTATGCTCTACCAATGTCATACCACGCCATCTCTTCAGTGACAGCCCAGAACATACCACTTAGTCGAGCAGCTCGTGTACTTTCTCCCAAGTCTTCGCAGTCCACACTTTGCTACATTTTGGTACCGCTACTCTTTTGTCGCAAATTTCCCAGAACAAATCGACATGCTTTTCTTTGGTTTTTTTTCCAGTTCTCGAATCAAGTAATCCTGGTAAGGGTTCCATGCGCTGGAACCATATTATAATTGTGGTCTTACCAGAGACTCATATGCCCTCTCGTTTACATCCTTATTAAAAACCCCTAAATACGCTCATAACCATATGAAGAAATGTGTAACCTTTATTTACAATCCCGTATATGTGATTACCCCAATGAAGTTTTCTATATATTAACACCTAGGTTCTAACAATGATCCCCCTGAGGAACTTTAAAATCACCAATTCAGTAATTAAAACTGAGTAGACTTCTTCCCTTCGTGGGACTCGCAACCAGACATTTCATCCCGTTTAGCATGCCACCCATCTCACAACATTGTCGAGGTCTTTTTGCTGTCAGTCATAATCTTGTATCTTATTTATTACTTTACATAGTATAGCATCATCCGTAAAATTATTCCTCACCGATTCCAGGTCTAGCGGGCGAGTTGGCCGTGCGGTTAGAGGCGCTCGACTGTGAGCTTGAATCCGTGAGATAGTAGGTTCGAATCCCACTGTCGGCAGCCCTGAAGATGGTTTTCCGTGGTTTCCCATTTTCACACCAGGCAAATGCCGGGGTTGTACCTTAATTAAGGCCACGACCGCTTCCTTGCAACTCCTAGGCCTTTCCTATCCCATCGACGCCATAAGACCTATCTGTGTCGGTACGACGTAAAACCACTAGCAAAAAAATAAAAGAATTCCAGGTCTTTGTTCATGTCCTTTATATATAAGAAAACATAAAGGTCCAATAATACTGCATTGAGAAATTCCCTTTTAATGATTAAATTCAGATAACACTTCAACTACTCTTATTATCTGAATTCAGTTTTCTAGAAATATAGCCACCCAATTCAGTCACTGTTTTGTCTAGTCCAGTTGCACTCATTTTAGACAGTAGTCTCCCATGATTCATCCTATTAAAAGCTTTAGACAGGTCAACCGCCATACAGTCGATTTGACCTCCTGAATCTAAAATATTTATCCTATGCTGGAATGCTATAAGTTCATATTCAGTTAAATAACTT
This sequence comes from Anabrus simplex, assembly GCF_040414725.1. Lineage (NCBI taxonomy): Eukaryota > Metazoa > Arthropoda > Insecta > Orthoptera > Tettigoniidae > Anabrus > Anabrus simplex. Next base: position 319,168,516 of record NC_090267.1, on the reverse strand, counting down.
TTCCTAAACGTTAACTGCCTTCTATCAAACCAATTAGTAGTTTCGAAAACAAGTATAGGCCTAATCATAAAGAATGCTTTCCCCAAGCTTACATGCAAAACATATCAAGCTGACTGGCTTTTAATTATCGGCAGGTGCTACTATAGCAACTCTCCATTCATTTGGTATAGCTACTTCATGCAAACAGTAATCAAATATGTACTTCAGATATGATACTATATCCCAACCCTTTGCCTTTAGTATACCCTTAGAAATCTTCTCAATTCCAGCTGCTTTTCTAGTTTCAACTTTTGTGTCTTATGGTAAATGTCTTTGTTATCGTAGGCAAATTTTGAATACTTCGTTAGTATTAGTCACCTCCTCTACCTGGACATGATACTTGACTTGTAACCAATAATCTTTACATACTGCTGATTGAATTCTTCTGCCTTCTGTAAAACCTCATATAACACACCCATTATTCATTAATGATTCCTAGAATGTCTTTTTTTGGAACCTGTTTCTGCCTTACATACCCTTCCACGTTTTATTAACATTTGTATTATTGCCTATTATACTTGCCATCATGTTATCCGTAGGCGACTGCTTCGCTAGATTCAAATCTCTAGTATGTTTCTTCATTTTCTCCTTACTTTCACAACAGTTTCTAACTACTTCTTTCCTACCTGCACCTCCTTCTTAGTCCCTTTACTTCTCCGTCATAGCGGATATTTACCACTCCCTACCACCTTTAAATGTACATACCCCTTTTTCAGATTCCTCAACAATTGCTTTAAATCCAACCATCAAACTGTTTACGTTTCTATTTATCAATTTTTACGGATCAAAATTCCTTTTTATCAATTCTGTTATGCTTGTGTTTTCAACCATATGGCACTTAAGACCTAATAGCCCTACTCACACAACCATCCTTTCTATCGCATTAATTTTAAACTACAACGAAAACAGATTCGTGATCACTTATACCATTTGTTACTTTGTATGTCAAGGTTTTTTAGGAGTGAATATTTTTGTATTTGGGTTTTTACAATAATTGTCTAAGATGTGGAATATTTTAAAATACTGTCTTATTTGACCATCTTACACATACAAGAAAAACTATTATGCGAAGCCTCAAATGTGTACGGCAAACGGTTTAAGAGGGATGAATATTTTATGTTTGAATTCTAACCCCCGTTAAAATGTGTAAACAAATATTTCACATTTGTAGCATCGTTGTACATCGTTGAGTTAGTAACAAAATTAACGAGCCATTTTCCAGCGTCAAAAGTCACGCAGTTTTCCATAATTTTGCGTAAGCAATGGAATTAGATATATGGATCCTTCTCACAAGCTGAAAGAAATGTAGGAATAACAGTATGATACGCGACTATTCCCATCGTACATTCTTCGTTCAGATTACTTCGAATCAGAGGGACTCATTTATACTTCATAATCATTAGTATGACCTTGCAAGGTTTAAATTAAACATTGGACTCCAGGAGGTAGCGGATTTCCGAAAAAAAATGAAATAAAAATGCATTTAAAATATTTTCTGACGCATTCATAAAAATTATTGACGAATGTGTTCGATTATTCGAAATCCAGTGCAAATGGTGGGCCGCATTATATCTAGTGCTTTATGCCACCGTAAAAGGTGCTCGACGTGCGCATATATTCTGCAAATTACCAGCATATGCGTTGTAACGAATACGGTTAATTTAGAGTATTCTGATGCTGATTGTGACAAAAGGGCGATAATTCTTCATTTTTAGTTTATAAGGACTAATTTGACAGCTTTCCGTATTTTATCAGAAAATCTTGAAGACAAAATACAGGAGGAAAAATAAATGTGTTCACCTGTCGAGTCCCAAAACATTTTAGAATTGTTATTATTATTATTATTATTATTATTATTATTATTATTATTATTATTATTATTATTGTCATCTCAGTTATCTAATACAGCTATCGGTAGTACAGCCTGGTGCAGTTCGTATTCATAAATATTCTGGTAAGAACATTCTTTTCTCTTAAAAAAGGTTATCTTGATGCATGAAAGCTGAAAGTACCTTCTCAACAAATGCGTGCTACGTTCATCCCGAGGCAAAACTAGATGGAAATTTATTCATAAGGGTTCTTTTAGTGTTGTGTGTTTTCCCTTCCAGACATTTGTTTGTACAGTGCAGTGAGGGATGACACGACGCCGTCTGTCTGAATACGTGTTCTTCATATGTGCTGGAAGAAACCAATTAGTCTTTGTCTGACATATTTCGTTCCATATCAACACCGGCAGAATTTTTTTGTAAAAAGGAAAATGCCTGCTCTATTTCTTCTGAAAGCGATAATTAATTATTATCCACTTACAAAAGTATCTGTGGGAGCTTTACTAGACACTGGAAAATGTAATAGATTCAACACCGGGCGAGTTGGTCGTGTGGTTAGGAGCGCGCAGCTGTGAACTCTCATCCGGGAGATAGTGGGTTCGAATCCCACTGTCGGCAGCCCTGAAGATGGTTTTCCGTGGTTTCACATTTTCACACCAGGCAAATGCTAGGGCTGTACCTTAATTAAGGCCACGGCAGCTTCCTTCCAATTTCTAAGCCTTTCCTATCCCATCGTCGCCATAAAACCTATCTGTGTCGGTGCGACATAAAGCAAAATAGCAATAGATTCAACACATTCTATACTCAACCACACAAAAATTGGCCATTGGAGAAGATGAATAACTTTCAAAATTCTCTCGTTTGAATTAAGATGAACACATTGTGCAGGTGGCAGGATTCCAAGTACGGAATAATCTCTTCGGACACAGGCTGTCCACATTTTACGAATATCCATGCGTTTCGAGAATGTATAAAATTAAATATTTATTTGCCAGACAATGTTTGTGCGATTGAGTGTGCTTAAGAACACAATGAATAATGATCAACTCATCCTAATCCATTATTAGTCCAGTTATTGGAAACGGAATCAAGCTCAATTCGCGTGTCGTTGATGGAAATTCGAACTCGGACAAAGGAATGAAAGAGGATGCTGGCTGGTAGAATTCTGCACCGATCAAAATTTACTCCTCGTTAATACTTGCTAATACATGGTTCACCACAAACGACGACTGTACTCGCAGACGAGACCTGAAGACACTGGAAGGTATCAAATAGATCTCATTATAATTAACCAGAGATTCAGAAACCAGATGTTGGATTGCAAAGCCTTCCCAAAAGTAAAACGTAGATCTCGGACTAAAACTTAGTGTTCAACAAATTCCGACTGAAGCTGAAGAAATTGAAGATATGGCGGTATGTAAGAAGATGGGATCTAGGAAGTTGAAGCAAAAGAGAGAGAGAGAGGGATTGCTTCAAGGAATATGTTGCACAAGGACTAAATGAAAAGGCTGAAGGAAACACAGTAGATGAAGAGGGGACAAACGTGATGGATGAGATAAGTAGGGCTGTTCGAGAAAGGTTAGAAAGAAAGGCGAGATCAAGAAAGAATCAGACGATTGCTCAGAAAATACTAAACCTTATTGACGAATGGCGAAAGTACAGAAATGCAAGAAATGAAGTGGGTAGCAATGAATGCAGACGATTAAAAAACCAAGTATAGAAAGTGTAGTAGAGATAAATAAGAATGGTAGAAAGAGACGTGCAAGAATATTGATGGTTGTGCTGTTGTAGGAAAGGTGATTGCTGCATATAATAAAGCTAAGGGAACCTTTGAAGAAAGGAAAAGTAGATGTTTGAATATTACGACCCCAGATGAAGAATCACTTTCCGGGGAACGAAGACAAGGCAGAAAAGAGGGTAACAACTTATTCAACAAAATGTATCAAAGTAATAGATTATGAGGTTCTGGAAAAAGAAGAAGCTGTTGATGCTGATGAAATAGGAGACCCAATTTTGAGGTCAGAATTTGACAGAGCTTGATAGACCTAAATACGAACAAGGAACCTAAATTACTGTCTTAGGTGAAACCATATGGCGAGGTTGTTCCATTTAGTTTGTAAAAAGATGTATGATACAGGAGAATTGTCATCCGATTTTAGAGAGAATGTTGTTATACCCATTCCCAAGAAAGCAGGTGCTAACAAATTTGAAACCTACCGCACCATTACTTTAGTGTCTTATACTTGCAAACTCTTAACACGTAAGATTTACAGAAGAATTGAAAGCCAAGTTGAAGATGAGTTCAGAGATCAGTTTGGCTTCAGAAGTAATGAAGGAACACGTGAAACAATCCTGACTTCATGTCTGATCTTAGACAATCGATTTAAAAAGGTACAAGCCCGCATATATTGCATTCCTAGTTCGAGGAAAGGCATTCGGTGATGTTGATTGGACCAAGCTATTTGAGATTCTGAAGGTGATCAGGATCAAAAAAGAATTATCTACAAGATGTACAAAAATCATTCTGCAGTGATGAGAATTGAGGACTATAAAAGAAAGAAGCAGGGATCCAGAAAGGAGTGAAGGAAGGCTGCAGTTTGTCCCCTCTACTTTTCATCGTTTGTGGGAAACGTGATAAAGGATCTCGAAGAGGAATTTGAAGAGGGAATCACAATCCAAGGAGAGAGAATCAAATCTTTGTGATTTGCCGATGATATTGTTATTTTATCTGAGGCTCCAGAAGATCTGGAGATTTTGCTGAATGGTATGGACAGAGACTTGGAGAAGGAGTACAGGATGAAAGCAAAAGTAATGAAGAACAGACGAACGAAAGCAGGTGATACTATTCCGTGTCTCTATTGTGGTTGGTAGTGTGTTATGTTTTGTGTACAGTATTTATGTAAATATATATATATTAAGACGAATTTACACTTCCAGTCCTCAAACCAGAGAAATTAATGATACGCAGATGAAATCTCATATAACACACTGATCATTCAGCCAAGGAGCAGGACTTTGATTTACAAAAGATTTCAGGAATAAATCTGACTTCTAGGAGATTACGGACAGATAAGATACTATTTGTTGCATTCCAAAAATTGAAAACGTCTTATAAAACAGTAATGGAATGAAATGAACGAAATTATAAAGAAACCTTGCATTAGTTACAAAAGGTAGAATAACTTGGCTTCCTAATCTGAATAGAAATAGAGAATACCCCTCTCTTGCGGAGGCATTGAGTAAACTGGAATATTTTTAATTGAATAGTTTTATATAATGTTCCTAAAATAGGCCTACAGAAAAAAAGGGATTTGCTGCAAAATTATTATTCATTCTTCTGCCACTTCACTTTCACTTTATATTATACGCATCACTGGAAGAATCAAAATTATTTTGATCTGGAGGCAGTAATTATAAAAACAGTGTAAATTTCAACTGTTCTAACAATTCAAATGAAATGTACATACATATTATTTTAATTGAGCTGCATCAACGTCATCACAGAGGTGAGACTTGTAGGAACTCTGCTTCCAAGTTCAAGATTGTGCAATCACGAAAACACTTTAACAATATGCCTTCTATTGGAAATAAAGTTTGGAATTGATATGTTAGAAAGACTTGGTCGCCTGTAGAATATACAGCCTACAGAGACATTTACGTAAACTTTTGTCGTGTGTTGTAATTAGAAATAAGTAGAAACTAGTCGAAATTTTCATATAGCTTTATTTATTTATTTATTTATATTTTTAAATTTTCATTTTAACAATCGGCAATTTATAATCACAACTTTAATGAAGAAATATGAATGATGCGAGAAGCGATAGATTTGTGATTTTCATTATAGTTCCATGTTTTTACAAACGTTAAATCTATATAAGTTCTGTTCAGTCTAATCGCTTCACTACTAGGAGCCAGTGTTAAACTGAAATGTTTTTCTCAGAAAACCTTACAATTATAAATCTGACAACTCCGCATACCGGTATAGTCCCCTGTAACCAACACGGGTACTTTGTAACTTACGGACAGTCTTTTGAAATTTTGAAAACACAGTCTAATATAAATTCATACCAAGCAGAAATCGTTCTATTTTCCTGTGATGGAATATTAGGACGAATATAAAGAGAACATATTATGAACTCGCCTGGTTTTTTTTCTTCGTTTGCATATATAAGAGGCCAGCACCGCAGACTTCAATTTGTGATGCTCCCGTAGTCATTCGTCCAACAGATGTATTTTTGGCATTATTCGATCCCTTATTCCGTCTAACTTTATCTTGTATATGTATTCTTTAGGCCTTTACCCGCTTAATAGTCATACCACTCATTTGAATGTATTTGTAACGAATGTCGAAATTCGTTCATTTTCAGCCATGAAAACTTCAATACTCATTTCTTTACAGTCATATTTTAATTTTTCTGGTGTTTTCTGAAATATCTCATTGAGGCGAATAAAATTACACCTTATTTATCTCTGCGTGGTATCTATACTGTAACCTTAGAACAGCAGTATGATGATGTGTAGGTCTTTTCCCGACGTACCGGTAGCTAGTTTCTTACCGACGACTTTCGAGCTCAGTCAACTCCCACAACTTCAGACGGTCATAAGGGATCTTAACTACTCCTCAGCTAAACGAAATAATGGACTTATAGTTGTTTTAAAATCCCTTATATTTATTGACATACAAAAAATCCAAACGATGAAATGTAATTAAGGAAAAATAGATAATGAGTCACCAAAATAAATAGAATATTACAGAAGGTCGTTCGGGATTCCAGGTGACGAATGTGAAGGCTGATAGTGGCGCTGTTATTAACTTGAGCACGGCTAAACGGGGAGTCAGTACTGAGAACGTATGCGTAGAGTTTCGTGACGTTAGCTGAGACGGTGCCGAAGCGGATTGTCCCTTACTGGGAGGGTTAAATAACAACCCTTTCCGGTGCTGTTCTGCTAACCAAGGAATGTGCAAGAAGCGTGATTTATTTATACCAAAGAGTGGGATCAGTCCTGTATTGAAGAAAAAAGGCAAAGGCCGATTGGGCTTAATTCCAGAGGGAGAAAAACAAGCAAATTCACGACCAGCCATCACCCATACACCAGAAGTGGTGAGAAAAGTAAGGCCCTTCTCCCAGGTGGTAACCCTGTTCCCAAAGGTCTATGGCACGTAAGTTGGGGATGTCTGTTTCAGCGCTTAACATCATAATCGACAAGGATCTGCAATTAGAAAAGCGGCATTAGCGCAGAGTTCACAAGCTGTTGCCTAGTCACATTTCGGAACGTCGTACTAACACAAGAAAGCTGTATGAGCTGCCTGTCAGGGGACAGATGGAAAAATGTGATGACTTTAGACGAAGCGTGTGTGTACCTTAGTGATTGTAATAAACCCTTCTAGATTTACTACCGCCGTAGAGTCAAAAAAATCAAACATTTTATAGAGAATGCCTGAAAAGTTTTCGAAAGGGTTTCATGATCATCGCTGGATACTGCTACATTGGCAAGTTAAGCATTCGCCGTTTCGCTGGTTATGTGAATATGAACTCTACATACTATCAGCAAGAGGTTCAAACATTCATTAAGAACACAGATATTCCAGCACTGTATGGGAGGGAGAAAAATATGGTATGGGTACATCAAGATAAAGCATCCAGCCACACCTATCGTTCGACTCGTCTTTTCTTAGAGAGAATGGAGATGGAAACTGGAATCTGTGCAATTCCTTTTACTGACATTCCGATGAAGGCACTCGATGGGTCAACCATGGACTTCTGTGCATTTGGACTCCTAAGAAGGGCCGTACGAAATAGATGTCCACGCGCTATTAATTGCCTCTGGAAAGCATTTGAAGAGGAGTGGGATATGATAGACATGCTAGCTCTGCGAAGAAGTCGGCTGCAATGGAAATTACGTTGTCGGGCTATAGCTAGAAATGCTGGATTTCTAATTGAACATGATCGTTGGTGGAGACATGACTTTTCATATGTTAATTACCCTTCAAACTTCGTCCCCAGAGATCCCAAACGACGTTCTGTACATGCTACAAAGTCCTGAACCGGGCAGTCATCCACTTTAAATATATGTAAAATTTAATTTGATTCGACGTGAATCTTTAAATGACAAATAAACTAACTTCGTACAGACAGAGAGATAATAATATTGCTTTTGCATGAATTTCCTAAAAATAATCGCAACTAAATGTTTCCATGGACGAAAATTAACTGAACAGACAACAATTTCTGCTCTTAACTTCGCAAGTGAGAAAACCTCTTCATCCATGACTAATAAAACAATTAATTTACTATTTAAAATTAATTAAGACCTTCATTTTGTCTCTTCCTTATCAAAACATCAAAACCATGAACTTTAGATTTTGACCTATTCACTTAAGGGTAATTTTCAAACTGAAAATATCCTGAATATTTTGCTAAACTATTTAATAGAACGACATGTGTTGTGTATGGACTATTGAATAAGTTATTTATCTTAACTAACTTTCACTACCTGACTCGCTAGAATTATAATTAAAGCTGAATAAACTATACTTATGGATTCTCAATCCTCTAATATAGACTCTTCAACGATGTACACCAACACAACATCAATGTTAATAATAACCCACTAGGACCTTCGATAAAACCTGAAATAAAACACACAAATATTTGCCTGGACGCAGGCCCAAGCATCTATAAAAGTTCCACATTTAACGTCCTTGGAATCCTGACTGGGATTCAAAATTTATCATTTTTATTACGATTAATCCAATTCAGAACTATAACTGGGTCTCACATGGCCTGTTCGATTCAGACTATTACATTCTTAAGCTCCGATATTGATATTAATGTGGCTGTTCTCAAAAAGAATGTTATTAAACAACAATTTTAAAAACAATATTATTAAAACAGTGTAATAATAATAATAATAATAATAATAATAATAATAATAATAATAATAATAATAATAATAATAATAATAATAATTTCGTGTGGCTGTTTCTAGCCGAGTGAAGCCCTTGTAAGGCAGACCCTCCGATGACGGTGGGCGGCATCTGCCATCTGTAGGTAACTGCGTGTTATTGTGGTGGAGGATAGTGTTATGTGTGGTGTGTGAGTTGCAGGGATGTTGGGGACAGCACAAACACCCAGCCCCTGGGCCACTGGGATTAACCAATGAAGGTTAAAATCCCCGACCCTGGCGGGAATCGAACCCGAGACCCTCTGAACAGAAGGCCAGTACGCTGACCATTCAGCCAACGAGTCGGACATTAAAACAGTAAGTTTACTCGACTGACCTGAAACTTCTTTCTCTAACTCTTGGGAATCAACATCCTCCTCAATAGCAACTGAATATAATCCCTTAGGAAACACTACCAGGACTCTTGTCTTGATATTTCTGTGTCCAACTAACTCTACTAGTTGTTCCGCAAAGATATATACAATTTGTATATCTATGAATGAATAATTGGAATTATCGTAAGGTATTTATGTATTGGAAGGGTTATCGCACTTCAATACGCCCTTGTTTAAAAAACAATTGGTCAAAAATTACTTTAATACCCCTATCAAAATTTCTCACACATTACACATGGCATAACTGTTAACCACGACTGAAATTATCACTCTATTAAAAACTATTATTCCAAGAGCTGGACCCATTACATTAATTCTTATGAACTCATGTTGGATTCAAACGGAGAATCAGAAACTTGGCCATAACATCCTAATGTATAATTTACATTCGCATCTGACAGTGAAGTAATTCAATTCTTTCTCTACAGTGTACATACGAGGGTTATTTCTTAACTGAAATCCGATCGGCTGTAGCTTTGTTAAGTTGGTGCGCGCTGTCTCCCGACATGTCTTGGGCATGAGACGACATACTGTATGTTGCAGTCGTAATATCACTGCGTATGGTTCAGTGTGTACAGTTGAAAAGTTTCAGATAATTGTGTGTGTTCTGCCGAGTGTGACATAAGGTCTGCGATTCGATTTTTAATGGCAAGGAACGTGTCAGCCGCGGACATTCATCGGCATGTTGTACAGAGTAAGCGATGCGGCCTATTGTCACCTGTTTTTTTTTGTTTTTTTTTTTGCTGCATGACAATGCACGACCTCATTATGCTGGATGGGAGCAAATGGACCATCCACCATAGAGCCTGGAACTTGTGCCGAGTGATCATCATATATTCCGTTACCTGAAGCAGTTCCTCGCCCAGTTAGCTGTTTGACACCGACGAAGAAGTGAAAACAGTAGGTAGATTGAAGGTTGTCTTCTGTCACAGGCGGCAGAGTTCTGCAATGAGGGGATACACAAATTGGTGGATACAGAGTACACAATAAAAAGGTTCTGGCAATATCATTTCTATTTTGTTTCTATTGACAAACGTATCTTACTTATAAAATAGCCTTCGTAAATGCTGAAATGGTGACGACGGAGAAAAGCATCTGAAACGCGTTATGAAGTAAAACATTTCGTAAAAACTGTGACTGGTTTTAATTATGTATGTATGTATGTATGTATGTATGTATGTATGTATGTATGTATGTATGTATGTATGTATGTATGTATGTATGTATGTATGTATGTACAGTCCGTCAGCGATTCCGCTGGTGGGATCCCCAACAGCTCTGCCATCAGCTGTCATAGATGGTTTAGGCATCACTGAAGAGGCGTACTAGGGAAATGAGGAGTGAGGTAGATTCCGTTGCATTCCTCACCGAGCCAGAGTTGCTATTACATATCAGTCTGCCAAGCCCACTGAATTGCATACATCAACCCACCCTATGAGCAACATTTTCACACCATTCATAGCAGGGACTGGCTGCATAAGGATTGGGATTACTAGCATCGCTCATACCTCAGTCACTTTCATATTGTCAAAGCCAAGGATAAGACAGAGACAGATCAATGAAAGTAACAAAATTGCTCTAGCCTATACCAGAAGACATAGTGCACTGTAAACACTAGGTCCTGCCAGCAAAGGCATTAATTATTTATAAAGGATGAAAATTTGTATTGTCATTACATGTGAGGCTTTACGTGTGAGATGAGATGTTCTAATATGAATATATGAAACACTTTCACCTTTATAACGTAAAATATTTCATTTTATACTATTGAGGTATGAATGCTCACTTTTTAACAAAAAAACCTCCACTGTCTGAACAGACAATACGGTACTGTACATACACAGAGATTACGAAACAGAATTATCATATGCACTTTCTGCAAGGGATTGATGTCCACGATGTCCAAGAATCCTAGAATATGACAACTATTTCCCGGTACATGAGAAGAAAACAGAGAAGTATGATGTTTTGGAACAACTTATGTCATCTGGGTAATGGAATAGAAATGTTGTAAGGCAGAGGATTGCAGTATAAGCTGTGGATTAACCAGCGACTTGGAGTGGCATTAGGATGAGATCTCCTCGTCATTGGGCTGTGAGTTGAGCAGGACGTTTGGGGACCACAAAAGGGAGGGCACAATCGGAGACTTGGGATCATTCATCTACGTGCGGGGCTAGACCATGCGAGACGTGATACACTGCTGACAGCTGAGCAAGGCGTACTGGAGTGGGTAACCCATGTCATTGATTTCGGCGGATTGCGGTTACAGCACGTCCACAAAAGCTTGACTTGCAGATAGGTTCGTGTTGTCTCAAAGAGGTTGATATGGAAACAGAGTGCAATAAGATAGCCTCCATTAACACGACAACGTTTAACAGTAATGAGGGAATTCTTATTTCTATTGCTTTTATGGTTTAACCAGATAAACCCGCTGATTTCGAAGTTCATTCTGGATATTGTAACGAGTATAAAATGCGATTTTCTTATAAAAGTTCCAAAGAGCATAGTTAATTTATGCAGTGATGAGTAGTATTTAAATGAAGATGTGTGTGAAAGCGAATACAAACACCGAGTACCCTTACCACGCGTGACCTTTTCTTATTTATTTTTCTATATTTTTATTTGGTGTTTTATTTGTGCAGTTATCATTTTAGTTTTCATTAATCTTCTAAGAAGCAAAGAAAAGCAAGAATATAGTTTTACGTAACTTGCTGATAACGTCCAGTTTTGCGCGGAATTCAAATCACAGTGACATGACTTTCCATTCTGAAAATCTCATGTGCTTTGGCCACAGTTTGAACCTTGGCCACCTTGGAGGGACAATAATATAATATTATTTATTTATACGTTGCTTTACGCGTCACCGACACAGATAGGTCTTATGGTGAAGATGGAATAGTAAAGGGCTAGGAGCGGGAAAGAAGCGGCTTTGGCCTGAACTAAGGAACAGCCCCAGCATTTGCCTAGTGTGAAAATGGAAAACCACGGGGCTGCCAACAATGGGGTTCGTACCGCTATCTTCCGAATGCAAGCTCACAGCTGGGCACCCCGAACAGCACGGCCAACTCGCTCGGTAATAATAATAATAATAATAATAATAATAATAATAATAATAATAATAATAATAATGCCGGGCTGAGTGGCTCAGACGGTTAAGGCGCTGGCCTTCTGACCCCAACTTGGCAGGTTCGATCCTGGCTTAGTCCGGTGGTATTTGAAGGTGCTCAAATACGTCAGCCTCGTGTCGGTAGATTTACTGGCACGTAAAAGAACTCCTGCGGGACTAAATTCCGGCACCTCGGCGTCTCCGAAAACCGTAAAAGAGTAGTTAGTGGGACGTAAAACAAATAACATAATAATAATAATAATAATAATAATAATAATAATAATAATAATAATAATAATCTTTGTCGCACACCACTATCCTTAAACTGTAATTAGCGTAGGCCTCTTGATTCTGTTTGGCTCATTTGCCGAATAGTCAGCGTACTGACCTTTGGTACAGAGGGCCCCGGGTTCCATTCGTGATAGGATCATTATTTTTTTTTTGCAATTGTTTTACGTCGCACCGACACAGATATGTCTTATGGCGACGATGGGACATGAAAGGTTTGGAATGGGAAGGAAGCGTCCATGGTCTTAGTTAAGGTACAGTCCCAGCATTTGCCTGGTGGGAAAATGGGAAACCACGGAAAACCATCTTCAGGGCTGCCGACAGTGGGGTTCGAACCCACTATCTCCCGAATACTGGATACTGGCCGCACTTAAGCGACTGCAGATATCGAGCTCGGTGATCATCATTCTAGCCGTGTCCCAGTCAGGGAAATTAACCACGAAAGGTTAAAACCCCCAGCCCGGCCGGGACCAAAATTCAGCATGCTGACCAGTTACCCAGAGAGCCGAACTTTAGCGGAAACGCTACGAGATGATCATCCCTTCGTAAATGTAATCGAAGGTGGGAAAGGGAGAGGTCCAACACATGGAAATATGAAGGTACCATCAAAAGGATGGGAAGAGCCATAAAGCGATAAAACGAGAGTCTCTGTGGGCTTCTGAAACCTACCAGTGGGGAACAAAAAGTGAGGTCAGATAGGAAAGAGATTATCAAGAGCATGGCACGAGCAAGTAGAAGCTAGATATTCCAATATCAGCTAGTGGTCTTGTGGTTACTAAACCACGCTTCCAAGTTGAAAGCCACTAGAAGCGCGCTCTTAAACTTTTATACTTTCATTTGTGAAACTTTCTATGCAGAACCGAGTGGCTCAAACGATAAGTCACTGTCCGTCTAAAGCAAAGTCGACGGGTTCGATTGCGGCTGTTTATCCAGTGGTAAGCGAAGGTGCTCAACCACGTCAGTTTCGTTTCGCCAGCTTTACCGGCACGTAAATGAACTCCTTCGGGACGAACTTTGGCAACTCACTGTATAGGGTTCGGCGGGCCTCTTAGAAGGGAACACAGTCCCATAGGCCCGGGAGATTTGTAGCAGTGGTGTGGATTTCAGCGAAGGTAAAGTCGATGCGCCTAAGTGGTGTTGTAAAACCATACAAAACCATTCTCATGACAGCCAACGGTGGGGTCCAGCCCCTCCGAACCTCCCGAATGCAGAGCTGTAGAGCCACCGTAGAGTAATGGCCTTCAGTAAGTGGAAGCCTGCTCTTCTCGGTTGGTCGGTTGGACTACAGAGCTGTAGAACCACGGTCCAACCGTGGCCACTGGTACGACCGAAGCCGACTTGCATCCTAACAGCTAGTTAGTCGGACATAAAACCAATAATTTTATTGTACCTTTATACTGTACTAGCTGATGTACCCGTGCTTCGCTACGGGATTCTAGGAAATACTGACTTTGTGGTTTTTCTATATGAAGTCAACGTAGGTCATTACAAAAATGTCAGTAGGAATGTCGTGATTGAAAGCAATGTTATCATATGAAATACTCGATCAAATGGAAAACCGCACATTTTCACAATTTTAACGAAAAGTACTACGGTGACGATCTAACAGTTCAATGTCCCAGAGCTGGAATGACCAGGCCGCAGACTGCCGTGAACACTCCTCTGCCATTATTCCGTTAAATATGCACACTGCTCATTCTAATCAGTGTCTCAGAGTAGGGATTGAATAGCTCGAATGCTATGATGAACCATTGTGTTATGCACCGGAAGTATCAGAAAATGTATGAAGCAGAGGAATGGCATGTTAAAGAAGAAAAGTTATCTAACTCTCCAGCTACTTCCCGCCAATATTCAGGCAGGCTGTTATACTCGGTACGACCGGGTGAGTTGGCCATGTGGTTAGTGGCGCGCAGCTGTGAGCTTGCATCCCGGAGATAATGAATTCGAACCCCACTGGCGGCAGCCCTGAAGATGGTATTCCGTGTGATCCCATTTTCACGCCAGGCAAATGTTTGGTCTGTACCTTAATTAAAGCCGAGGCTGTTTCCTTCACACTCCTACTCCTAGCCCTTTCCTATCCTATCGTCGCCATAAGACCTATCTGTGTGGGTGCGACGTAAGGCAAATTAAAAAAATATACTCGGTACGCAGCAGTAGTAACTTACTATCTATCGGAAATGAGTGGCAACAGAAGACACAAAGCACATCACAACAAACAATGGTCGATGTAATGTTATCGTTGATAAATTTTATGAGCTTTCTATATCGTAGACCTTCACATTTAGTTTTCTTTCGACTCGGTGATATTAGGGCGTCTTATAAAATTATTTATAGCGTAGACTGTAGTTCCTCATTCTCCGACTTTACATACTGATTTTCATTAAATTATGTGTGCCCATTTTGTCGTGACTCGGCTCTGATATGGACTTAGTAACAAAAATACAAATTCATTAATATTTCTGTGATCATAGCCGGTACGGTAACAATGTATAAGAAATAAATGATCGGAAATTTAATACTATATAACTTTAGTTACGTTGTATTTGTCGATACGACCACTAATAATATAAATATTTGAGAATTATATTTTAGGTCTACCTCTAAACTACCATTTCACTCAGCGTGAATACTATTATTTATGGTCTAGCTAGATTGTATTGAAACCGTACAGTGTCCTGTACAGCTCATTGGAATTATGGGTGCCTTTCTACCTCATTAAAATCCCTCCTAAAGGTCGCGTCATTGGTAGTAGTATGGGCGATGGGGATCGAGCGGCGTCCGGCCAGAATGGAACCCGCGAAAGAGCGCCTGGAAAACAAAGGGAAGACTGAGCAGGAGCCAAGCCCCCCGCGAAAAGACCCTCTCAACTTGCAGAGAGAGCTAGAAGGGGACGCGATGCTGGAGTAGTCAGATACGCCCCGAGGCGTGGCCTAGTTTCCCAGAGTTCCAAACTAACATAAGGAACTTCCGGTTTTTTATGCGCGTGTTACGTGTGCCAACGTTGGATTTCGGCGCGTAAAAATGGAATGATCTTTTGATCCAGACATAGGAAAATTATGGGAGAGACACCAATGAATAGAGCTGAATTTTCTGCGTTTCCCAGACTAAAAATATGTAATACTTTATTCAGGGGAAGAAAGGAGGTCACCAGACGTCCAGATTTAACAGATTGCAAACACATGTGAATACAAGAGCGTCACCCAAGCTAAGAGTCGCGCTCAAAAGATGACTCCACCCCCGAGGGTCGCTAATGAAATAATTAAAGGCGGGAGTCGAATTACGGGATAATTGCCGATCGTTGGTTAAGCGCACCTGGATCAATAAGAAGAGGAAAAAGTGGGCTACAATATCCACTATTTAAATGATCTGAATTCCTGGGGTGAAAGGAGCTCTTGTCCTTAATGAACCGTGAATCGTTTACGCCCATTATCTTCCGGTGCGTATACCATAAAAGCTGAGCTGACCCTCACTGAAGAGAGTTCTTAGCGGGTCGTTGAGG
Source organism: Anabrus simplex (assembly GCF_040414725.1). NCBI lineage: Eukaryota > Metazoa > Arthropoda > Insecta > Orthoptera > Tettigoniidae > Anabrus > Anabrus simplex. Next base: position 319,152,418 of record NC_090267.1, on the reverse strand, counting down.
GGGGACATTGTGTCACGTTAAGCCCCAGTTTTACAGTCAGAACCCTACTGACCACATCTTAACTTAGTGCTATTGTATCCGTCTCGGCCGTGAAATACGAAGCCTTTGAGAAGTGCGTACGGGAAGCCAAGCGAGCCTAGGCGAATGTCTCTGTGCCGCGTGTCAGTAAATAAGCTGCAAGTAGAGTTTATAAACGAGTAGCGGTTTCGGCTATGTACAATGCCAGCCTAAATGAGTCCGTGATATTAGTAAATTGGTATCACCCAAGTTGCTATTCTAAGTGAGGGACTCAGGTGTTGTGAGCTACCCGATTCATTCTGTGAACGCGCTAGCTGTAAGTGGCATGACCTGCTTGTTCGTGGTGTAGACTCTGTGTTCGTGTCGTGGTAAGAGCTGGACCGTGTGACGAGTTGTGGAGTGTTACCCCTAGGTTTACTTTAAGATTTCAGCAGTGAACGAGCCAGCCAGAATGTCGGACCTGTGTGTACCAGGGTCACAGGACAGCACACTCGATGCCAGCGCCGGGGTCATGCAGGAGTAAACTCCACCATGGGTCTCCCGTGGAAGGAAAAACCACGGCCACCAAACAGATGAGTTGATGTCAAATATAAATCTCTTAAGCACGATAATGTATAACCGGGATAGGATGAACTTTCCTTTGTAAATACTTAAATGTTGTAAAAATAATGCATGCCCTAATATGGGAATTTATTGTTCTTTAAAATGTTAACGTAAATCCAAGGGAGCTAACTCCCGGACGACCTATTTTTTTCTTCTTAATGATTAGTTTATCGTGAGGGGTTATTCTTAGTAATATGTGGTGTATCCTAGCAAGTAAGGGAGACAAGGATAGGAGAATATTTGAGTTTCCCTTAGGGGTGGCTGGAACAATAAGAAATTAGCTGAGAAAGATCATGTCCAAAGGTTGCTAGTTAATGTCCAACATGGCGATCGTATTTGCTGGGGAAACTCATGGGTCAATCAGACGATGCATGCGTAATTTACACATATGATAAGTGCATGTACAGCAAGAGAGAAGAAATCCTGACCGAGAGAGAGGTGCATTATGTTATTTAGGTATAATAGTGAGGGACAGTTCGCGAGTTTCCCGTGATTCTTGATTATTTAACCAGAAAGGTATGGATTTTGTTTGTATGCAGCCGGCTGAGATCCAGGGAAGCCAGAGTCTTATGTACGGTAGAAATATAAATATATGCAACTCTGGGCGGTAAGCGAAGAAGTTGTGGAACGTGGAATCAAGGAATCATGAGAGTTCTATGCCCAAAGAAAGAAGATATGCGATAGGAGACGTAATGAGAGGGCCGAATGTCCAGATAGTTTCTGATGAGATAATTCGGAAGTGATGGTGCTCATGAAAAGAATGAGAAGGTATAGAATAGATGAGTATTTCATGGGAATTCTACGATAAGATGAATAAACAAATGAAGTGGGCCATGGATATATGTCCCCGAGATGAGAAGGCTGGACGTGTGAGGGAGAGAAGAATCTGGCGTGGCCAATGAATGAGAAATGGTCGTGCGAAGTGAAGGGCCGCCCTTCTTTTTTGTGTGTGAGTGTTTGGCTCTCGCCCTTCGTGACAGAAGGGGACCTGCTGTCCTATTGTCGCAAGACTCGGGCTCTGGGTTTTCACCGCGCTCTTTTGGTTGGTTTAAATGGCTTAGCGAAGAATACTTACATAATGATAATATCACGGTGGATTAAAAGGTAATTAATAAATGAATATGGATCTCTCCCCAATGTCCGGTGATATGAGACCGTAGCTAGTTCGAGATTTCTCTTTCAGGAATACACCTCTCGGTCGGAGTCATATGTTCGAGCCCAGGTCGGATGGGCTGAAGCATATGATACTGATGACCATGTTTTTCTTACAGGAATGGCCTCCTGTCGGCATGAAGTGTATATATCTCTGTGTGTTAGTATGTAAGGCGCCTCTATTTTGAGTTCAAACAGAACCGTCGTTCAGCGTTGTCTGGTCTTGGTGATAAATAAGGGGAGTCCGGGGTTTAGCTAAATAATATGTGTGATTTTGTTGTGTATTATGTAAATATCTCTTTGATGTGTCAATTATGTAGCGTAGGGACCGGTTGATTATGTGCTAAGAATATAATGTGTTATGTAAGTGGACATCATCTCATATTACACGATGTGATCGACAGAAGAATAAAATGTAATGAAACGGCATGAACTTATGAGGGAAAGATGGACGCAAGTGGTCGCCAAACCTCAATTATACCGTTGTGCAGACGACCCCCTTAGGCGAGTCATATTTAGATTGTTAATTACTTTTCTTTCCCTCCTGTATGCGGAGAGTTCATTGTATAGGGTGGTGTATTTTCCTTCTTTTATTATGTCATATTTGAATAAATTAGTATTCGTAACCCCCATTATATGATTCTTGTCATTTATAGTTATGCTAAGCAGTATCCAGTAATAGTTGAACCCGAAGAATCCTACTTTCATATTACACTGACTGACAGAGCAAATGCAACACCAAGAAGGAGTGGTCAGAACTTTATGCCAATTGCAGGGTAGACTGACGTCACTGAGGTATGCTCATGATGTGAAATGCGCCGCTGTGCTGCGCACGTAGCGAACGATAAATGGGACACGGCGTTGGCGAATGGCCCACTTCGTACCGTGATTTCTCAGCCGACAGTCATTGTAGAACGTGTTGTCTTGTGCCACAGGACACATGTATAGCTAAGAATGCCAGGCCGCCGTCAACGGAGGCATTTCCAGCAGACAGACGACTTTACGAGGGGTATGGTGATCGGGCTGAGAAGGGCAGGTTGGTCGCTTCGTCAAATCGCAGCCGATACCCATAGGGATGTGTACACGGTGCAGCGCCTGTGGCGAAGATGGTTGGCGCAGGGACATGTGGCACGTGCGAGGGGTCCAGGCGCAGCCCGAGTGACGTCAGCACGCGAGGATCGGCGCATCCGCCGCCAAGCGGTGGCAGCCCCGCAGGCCACGTCAACCACCATTCTTCAGCATGTGCAGGACACCCTGGCTGTTCCAATATCGACCAGAACAATTTCCCGTCGATTGGTTGAAGGAGGCCTGCACTCCCGGCGTCCGCTCCGAAGACTACCATTGACTCCACAGCATAGACGTGCACGCCTGGCATGGTGCCGGGCTAGAGCGACTTGGATGAGGGAATGGCGGAACGTCGTGTTCTCCGATGAGTCACGCTTCTGTTCTGTCAGTGATAGTCACCGCAGACGAGTGTGGCGTCGGTGTGGAGAAAGGTCAAATCCGGCAGTAACTGTGGAGCGCCCTACCGCTAGACAACGCGGCATCATGGTTTGGAGCGCTATTGCGTATGATTCCACGTCACCTCTAGTGCGTATTCAAGGCACGTTAAATGCCCACCGCTACGTGCACCATGTGCTGCGGCCGGTGGCACTCCCGTACCTTCAGGGGCTGCCCAATGCTCTGTTTCAGCAGGATAATGCCCGCCCAAACACTGCTTGCAACTCCCAACAGGCTCTACGAGGTGTACAGATGCTTCCGTGGCCAGCGTACTCTCCGGATCTCTCACCAATCGAACACGTGTGGGATTTCATTGGACGCCGTTTGCAAACTCTGCCCCAGCCTCGTACGGACGACCAACTGTGGCAAATGGTTGACAAAGAATGGAGAACCATCCCTCAGGACACCATCCGCACTCTTATTGACTCTGTACCTCGACGTGTTTGTGCGTGCATCGCCGCTCGCGGTGGTCCTACATCCTACTGAGTCGATGCCGTGCGCATTGTGTAACCTGCATATCGGTTTGAAATAAACATCAATTATTCGTCCGTGCCGTCTCTGTTTTTTCCCCAACTTTCATCCCTTTCGAACCACTCCTCCTTGGTGTTACATTGTCACTGTCAGTCAGTGTACATATGGCTCCATCTTAAATTGTTTTTTTTTCTTTCTTTCTTTCTTTCGAACGTAACCACTCCCCAAGTGCTCGAGTTGCCGCGGCTAGCACAGAAAGTAGGAAGGGAAACGGTTCGAAGCTCATTAGGCTAGTCGAGCCCCCCTTACTCTAGTCTCATCCGTGGGTGTTTACCCAGTTATGTGGAGGCGTTCTTATGCGCGGGTCTTCCATTCGAGACCCGGAAGGGTGTAGTATCTACTTATTACCCCGAATTTGCATGCCGATTTTCATTATGATACGACCACTAATAACATAAATATTTGAGAATTAATTTTTTGGCATTCCTCTAAACTACCATTTCACTCAGCGTGAATACAATTATTTATGATCTACATTATATCTACTTATTTCCCCAAATTTGCATACCTATTTTCATTAAATTCTCTCCAGACGATTTCTCGTGAAGCGTGTACAGACAGACAGACAGACAGACAGACAGACAGACAGACAGACAGACAGACAGACAGACAGACAGACAGACAGACAGACAGACAGACAGACAGACAGACAGACAGACAGACATTCACGGAAAATTAAATATTCCCTTTCCTTGTTACTGCGGACACGACTGGTACAGAAATACGAGTACCATCCTTTTTAAACTCTGAGCAATGTACAGACAAAACTCATATTTTATATAGGCATACAGTATATAGATAGGCCTATGTGGAAATTAACATCCGTCAACCAAATTAAGAGCACCATTAGTAAGACTTTCCAAAATTATACAAATAGTGTAATAATAATAATAATAATAATAATAATAATAATAATAATAATAATAATAATAATAATAGTAATTGTATGGTTTCAGATACCATGTGCAGGCATTTTACTGTGACGCCATCTGGCTGCTTGCTCATCAGCTTCGACGTTCCATTTTACTCTAAACATAGGCCTACTGATGCTAGAGTAAACTGAATCTTTCCTGGGCGTCTATTGCTGAGGTTTTAATTAATTTTGACTGGTAAACACCAAATGTGTCACCAGAGATATTTTGCATGCCGACATCGTACGACATGGAGTGTCGAATGGATTTCTTTCTGACCGGGCGAGTTGGCCATGCGGTTAGGATCGCGCAGGTTTGAGTTTGAATCAGCGAAATAGTGGGTTCGGACCCCACTGTCGGCAGCCCTGAAGATGGTTTTCCGTGGTTTCCCCATTTTCACACCAGGCAAATTCTGGGCCTGTACCTTAATTAAGACCTTGTCCGCTTCCTTCCTACTCCTAGGCATTTCCTATCCCAACGTCGCCATAATATCTATCTGCGTCGGTGCGTCGTAAAGCAAATAGCGATTTCTTTCCGAACCTCAAAAATCCGACTACTTCTGCCGGATTTGAACCCACTATCTTTGGATGCGGAGGCAGACATTCTACCACTGATCCGCAGAGGGAGTTTTAGACTGTCATAACAGCACGTCATAGAACATCAAAATAGATTCTTTGTGTGTAGAGAAGAAATACTGTAGAGTATAGGCACTATCTGAAATGTTTAATTTTGATTACAATTATTATCCCAATGATTTCCAATATGCTTATTTGTTGGAATTATGGTACAATCTGTTGGCATCTTAAATTAGATCTTCAAAACATCTACAGTACCTCCTTTCTAAATATACTCCTATGTTTTTCGTTCTATTGAGCTCCGAACACGTTCCTACATTGTTGAAAGATTACATGGTGGTCTGACAGACTCAATAATTCGATCACGGAGAGTTTCTGGACGTGGCAAAGTGCAACCACGACACACCTACACATTTTGGCATACTGTTGTCTTGGATTTACGTTGTACTCGCAAATCATACTTGATAGTCTGATAACTCAGCGGGGAAGTATTTCCGAAGCCATTTTGGTATAGGCTAACTGTTCTGTCTGCACACGAGGAATCTATTCCTAAACTTTTCCCGGTATTTTTTTAAAACAAACCGCAGAACCAATAAATATTGAGATAAGAGTTATTGTTTTAATATGAAAGGCGACAGAATCACCAGCCCCCCAGCATAAACTGGAGGCCAATTAATTACAACAGTACCGTTAATTTTACGTCAATTTTTTTAAATTTCTCTGGTTCAGCTCATAAAGTTCCTTTGTTAGTTCCTTTAGGAAGATAGGTTTTCAATTATTTAAAATAGTACTAATAACCTTTAGGAGAGAAAGAGTGATCGTTTAGAAATATGCACCTAACGTCGAACAGAGGATTACATGAAATAACATTAGATGGCTAGATTGGTAAAAGGAATTGTTCTAGTCCTTTGACGTCACTGCTGTGGCCTCGCTTGGATAGGGGTGCGCTGTTTCAATAATAGATTGTCTAGCTTAGGAATAATTCAGGTGATAATCTCGCAACTCGACGCTATTATACAGGGAACTAGATGAAATACAACGGCGTTACTCTCATTCATTTTATTGATGAAAATTGCATCATACGAACGCGCGAAGGATTAAAGTTAAACCACCTGCGATTCGAAAGAAGAAATAATAATTGGACCAGGGACAGTTATTGACTTTGGTCTTATCAGAAATTAAATATTTAAATTCATTTTTATAATTACTCTGTATTCATATGATAATTCATCAGTTATTTAATTTAAGTGGATTCGGACACCGTGGTCAACGTCCCTGAGGACTTCATGCGAGGGTAAGCCGCGAAGTAAGTTTCCCTGTTCTATTGCTTCAGAAGCAAAGAAATGGAGGGCACTCCATTTTATGTATGTGATAATAATAATAATAATGATAGATATAAAAATAATTTTGTTAGGCTATTTTTAGCTGTAGGGCAGACACTTGGATGAGGGTGGAGAGCGTCTGCAATGTACTGTATACGAAACTGCGTTTTATTTTAGCTGAGGATTGACTTGTAGTATGTGAACTTTAAGTAGTTTGGGGACATTACAAACACCCTGTCCTCGAGCCTGAGAAACAAACCATACCCAATTAAAATACTCGATCCGGCCGGAAATCGAACCTCTGAACCAAAGGCCAGTTCGCAGACCATTCAGCCAAGTAAATTACTGTCTTCGTCCGGTGATGGTGTAGCTCTTTTCAAGAACACCTCCAATAGAGGCGAGCTGCATGTTTCTATTTAACCATATGTCAGCCTTTCTGCTAATCTTAAATTTCTGGCAGTACCGCGAATCGATCACAGTCCTCGAGGACGGCAGCTAAAGTGTTAATCGTAACACTACGGGAGTGGACATACGTAGGTGGATATGCGTGCGATAGTTTTGTGGTTGTCTGTCTGTCTGTTAGGTTATCAGCCCAGAGGCTGGTTGGATCCTCAAATAGCACCACCAAAGGTTGTGCGGTTATAAGGAAACCGCAAAAACCAATGGCAGCACCAAAATAAGGTGTACTAGGCCGGACGATGAGTGAGGTAGTTTACCATTGCTTTCCTCACTGGGTCAGAAAGTGCTATTGCAGCACGACTAACCCTATGAGCAATACCTTTCACAACACTCAGATGCACTAGTCGTGCTCTGAATGTCATTACTCAGCACCACCCATACCCCAGCAGCTTCCATATTGTCACAGCCATGGATGAGACTGGGACTTCGGTGAAAGCTACACTTTACTCTGGCCTGTGCCAAGAGATGGATACAAAAGTACTGTATCCTTCAAGAAATGGCAGCAGGCAAAGTGTTGTGATTAAGCCGATATATTGCGCACTGGTACAGAAAATGGTACACCAGAACCTTCGCACAGTGACGAAGTGACTAAATGACTGATCACGGAAGGAGCTCTGTATCACCCAAGACATTAGTGTTCGGGTTAAGAAGAGAGAAGAGCTATATAATGGCCTTTAATAGGTGACTACAAAATCATTTTAACTCAACAACAGGATAAACCGCACGCCAAAACTATCGTCTCTAGTCGCAGATATTCAAATATTATCACTCCCACAAATCTACCGATATTAAATTGCAACCTATTCATAAATAAATTTCTCAACTTCATTAGCCTATATGAGCATATTTTGAAGACAGTCCTAGCATGCACGTGAAGGATTTTAAGTCATTCCTCCCAATTTACATAAATGGATTTAATTTCTCCCTTGATGATCACAAATTACACCACTGAAAGCTCACTAAGTCCAAAATACTTCGACATCTCTATTATAAAATTTACAACACCAATAAAATATCGTCAGTGAACAGTTTGAGGTAGTTTCAGTCTTGTTCTAGAACAGCTTGGTACTTACTATGAAACAAACCAACTCATGCCCAACCCTAGTAAGACTCAGGTATGTGCAGTGGCGGTGGGCTCTCAGGAGCACATGAGCACGTGAACACCCAGTTCTAACGCACATTCACGCATTCATGGATACCGGTAATTCAAAATTGTTTCCTTTTTCCGACCCTGATTTCGTCAATCGATCGAAAGATTTCGACTCATATGAAGCTCCGTTACACTGACAGCTGTTCGTTTCGACTGACAATGCCAGGGAGCACACTGGAGATATTGCTACGAGCCTTAAGACTACACGCATGCGCATGGAGATGACGTCATGGTTTATGCACAGATATCTCCATAAGCGAGGAGGACGGTAAGGAATGTGCCTTTCTGTCTACAACCACCCTCAAACTAGAGATAGTATAACAGTTGACCACAAGGGTCCACCACCTACCCTGTTAATGTTGGCCACAGCTCCCAGAAGTTACTATTGCATTACATCGCCGGAAGATTTCGCTAGTAGCTAATTCTGAACAGGTGTTCGTAATCACGGGATCATAAAGCCAGAGCCTCAGCCTCAGCCAAAGCCTGAGAGACTCAGCCCGGCAGTCGTAAATTTAGTTTTCTTGTACACTCACAGATTAGTCTCCGAAAAATGCATCCTCGGTAGTTAGGGGTCTACCATATTATGAGTAGAGAAGCAACCGTACAAGGAACGTTTAGTGAAATGATTTAACTAAATGATTGTGTACTTATATGCACTCTACTTTGGTATATTTGTGAAGTGAACACAAATTTTGTTGTGAACCTTCTGAAAATTTGGTCACGAGCCACCACTGGGTATGTGCCTTCCACCTGAAACATATGCAGGCTAATCAGAAACTTGAAGTATTTTGGAATGGTACGTTATTGGTTCATTGCTTCCATCCTAGATATCTAGTGGTCACCTTGGACCGTACACTTACATACAAGGAGCATGGGCGCCCATATGACAGTTTGTATGAAGGGGGACCTAGACCTGGTGGTATGTAGTATTTTTAATATTTCGAAAGATGAATGGCAACTTGTAGTCCGCGGTAAAAAAAAAACACCCACGGTATCCTGGGCCTGTTGGTGGGGGGCGGTACTACCACTTCTATGTAATACCGACATTTAAATCATTTCCTTGAAAGAAAAACACCTGGATACATTAGATTTTTGCCTTTCCCTGAGAGCTAAAGCGGGGCCGCGTCCTCCCACCTTGCCCCCAGGCATGGGCGCCCATGACAAGGAGCAATGCCTTAAGCTGAAGCATAAGTTCTTTTCGAGGAACTGCCTCCTCCGTAAACTGGCACGACTAACTGGGGTACCCATCCCCAAACGTTAAGAACAACAGTACTGGCCTTATGCTATTCAGTAAGGGAATATGCCCGTCCTGAGTAGTTTAAGTCAGCCCATGTAAAACAGGTTGATGTTGCCTTAAATGAGAGCTGCAGGATTATTTCAGGTTGTTAACTCCCATCAATAAAGTGAACTATCTGGCTGGGATTGCTCCTTCTGATATCAGAAGAGAAGTGGCTGCCAACAATGAAAGGAGAAAATCATCTACTATGACCTCACACTCTACGAATATCAGTAGAGACGAGAATTGCAGGCCCTAGAGAAAGTTAAAATAGGCAGGGATATAGGCTCTTAAAATAGTCAAAATAGGCATGCAATTAGGCATTAATGTGTAAAATAGGCAATAAAATAGCATGACAAAATTACTTGTAACTTCATAGCGCACTGAATTACTTTAAAACTGAGCGAGTTGACCGTGTGGTTAGGGGCGCGCAGCTGTGAGCTTGCATCTAAGAGAAAGGGGGTTTGAAACTCACTGTCGGCAACCCTGAGGATGGTTTTCCATTGTTTCCCAATTTCATACCAGGCAAATGCTGGGGCTCTACCTGAATTCAGGCCACGGCCGCTTCCTTCCCTCTCCTGGGCCTTTCCTATCACACCATCGACATAAAACCTATCTGTGTCGGTGCGACGTAAAGCAAATTCTCAAAAAATAACTACTATAAAAGGACTTTACAACAAGCAGCTTTTCAGTGTTTTCCGGTAAAAAACTTTTTCTCCTGTCATACACAATGTTTTCGTACCTGAGAGTAAGATCTCTCAACATCACATGAAGTGATCGGACAAAACTTCAAAGAAGCCACTTCATCTGGTCTTAGTTCCATTGTTTCTTCTACTTCACCTCGTAGGACCCTGGCTAAATTTTACCATAGCTTTCCATCCTGTATTCTGCTGAAGGACCCTATCGGACTGAGTGGATATGATGGTCTCTTTTGCTCTATATTACATAATAGGGGTGGTGGAATTGCCATTTATATAAAGGAACCGTAAAGGCTAATGTATTATTATCTATTAACTGTAATGCTAGTTCATATAGTATATTATTAATCGAGATAAAGGGTTTTGTGAATGACATTCGCTTAGCGGCAGTATATAACCCTCATACCGAATTCTCCAAAGATATTCTAAAATGTGTAGAAGATATTTGGAATAAAGGTGGTAAAACCTTTTGTATTATTGTTGGTGGTTATAATATAAATAAATTAAAACAGAGTCATATATCTACTGAGCTTCAGAATCTTTGTGGGTGTTATAATCAGAGTTCATGTAAAACTGTCTTTCCTACTAGAATTTCATTGACAACTAGTACACTTATAGATCATTTTTACGTAAACAGATTCTGCAAATATAAAATATATAACATAAAAAAATATCTGAGTGATCAAACTTTATTAATCTTGGATATTAATATTACACCCAAAATTAAAACACAAAGGAATTATGTAATGCAACCTACAAAATACCATGTCCTATCTATGGAGAAATACATGTCTCAAACACCATTAACTATAAATTATAATGATACCTCTGATATCATAACAGATAAATAAATAAATTAATTATTTTAAAGAAAGTACTGCTTTAGTTAAAATGAAAGTCCAAATCTAAATAAACAAGTTACACCCTTTTGCCCATAGTTTACTTCAGAGCTGTTAAATTTAATCAGACAAAAGTAATTTATATTATAAAATTAAAAGACAGCAGATGAGATTTTATATGGGATGTGGCTATATTTCACAGCAATTAATTTAAGACTATAAATACACACGTAACAGGGTTACTAGAATGAAAATAGATCTAGAAAATAATTATTATATCAATAGGTTAAACAGCACAAATAATCAGTGGAAAGTTAGTAATAATATTTTAACAACTAAGAGCTGTAATAATGAGGAAATACAATTGAAAGTAAATGACTGATTCAAATCAAATTTTAATGACTATTTCACTGATATGGGTCTGTCTTTAGCTAATAACATTCCTCAATGTAAATACCGTCACCTTGTACTTGGACCATCTAATTCCTTATTTCTAACCCCTACTAATGAAAGTGAAATTGAGCATATAGTTAATAATCTTAAAAACAGTTGTAGTGGTGAGTGTTTTGATAATAGTAATATTCTTATAAAGAGATTCTCTAAATGTATTGTTCCTCACATCACAAAATTAGTTAATAAAATCTCGACCAGAGGGTAAAGTACCAACCAAACTTAAAATCATCAGAGTTGTACCAGTCTATAAAGGCATGGATAAATTTAATGTAAGTAATTACAGACCAATCTCAGTATTACCTCCTTTATCTAAGATTTGAGAACAAGTCGTAAAAAATATTACCAGTTTTTCGTTAGATAATAAATATTTTTTATCAATTCAATATGGTTTCCTACCTCTCTCGAGTGTCAGTAATGCTATTGAGGATATTATTATTGAACTACAACAAGTTTTAGCAGGTGGTTTATTTATAGTTCTTAAAAAGTCTTTTGAAACAGTTGATCATAAAATTCTATTACATAAATTAGAAGTAGCAGGTATTAGATGTATTGCATTGGACTGGTTTGTTAATTACCTCTCTAATAGGGTGCAGTTTGTAACATATAATAGTACTCAGAGTAATGTAAAGGTGATCTCAATTGGTGTGCCTCAGGGCTCTGTGCGGGAGCCTTTATTGTTCCTTACCTTCATTAATGATATTGGTCACCTTAAGTTGAATGGAAAACTATCAATTTTTGCTGATCACACTAATATTTTTATGCAGGCTCTAACAATCATGAACTTGAGCAAAATATGCAGTAGGATATTATATTACTTTAAACATGGCTTAATTCCAACCGATTAACTATAAATCTAACAAAAACAAACTACATAATTTTTCACAAACACTGATATATATTAAATTTAGATAAAAATCTGCTTTTCTTCAATCACACAGTAATGAGATTGTAGATTACTAAATTATTAGAAGTGACTACAGATGAAAATCTGCATCCGGGAGATAGTAGGTTCGAATCCCACTATCGGCAGCCCTGAAGATGGTTTTCCGTGGTTTCCCATTTTCACACCAGGCAAATGCTGGGGCTGTACCTTAATTAAGGCCACGGCCGATTCCTTCCAACTCCTAGGCCTTTCCTATCCCATCATCGCCATAAGACCTATCTGTGTCGGTGCGACGTAAAGCCCCTAGCAAAAAAAAAAAAGATGAAAATCTGTCATGGAGTAATCATGTGTAGACTATTTGTAAAAAAAATATTGCTGTGATTGGTACCTCAGCAGACTGAGATATAAATTCTCTCGTGGGTTGTTGAGGGATATTTACTATGCTCTTATTGAAAGCCACATCTCTTATACGATACATGTCTTGGCATGCTGTAATAAAGAATTATTTGGAAAACTAGAGGTCCTGAGAGAGAGAGAGAGAGAGAGAGGCGGCTCAAACAATAACTGCCAATTCACAGATTCATAATTATGGAACAAGAATTTTTTACAGTATTCAGTATATTTTATAATTACATTGTGAATGTGGCCGCCATTGTAATTTATTTGTATTACACCAAGAAGAGCCTTGGCTCAGGTGCCTATATTGAAATAAGGGTCGGTTAAAACTTCCCCTGACTTCTTCCACAATCCTAAATGACTCTACCAGGGGCATGGCACTCTTCTCCAACTCGGTGATTGCTCCCTGCAGCTTTCTGAAATTTGCCTTCAGGAAAGCCAAGTCGGATGGAACCAATGGGCAGGACAAGACTTTTTTAGCTTCTATTATGCAGACAGCATCCTATTCATCTATGGCTTGAATAACCTGCAGGCGCTAGATAATTGTTAGGACAGTGAAATAAAACCTTCAAAATTTGAACAGTAGTGTACACATTTCTCATTCACAGAGAAGATTGAAACATAAGTTGAATCTAACTTGGTGTTTAGTGGTATAAAATGACTTTTTGAACTTTCAAGTAAGTACAATGACTGCAGGTAATTCTTCCGTGGCGTTGGGGGACATTACTTTGCTTGTGTATTTTCTTAAAAGTTCTTTGAATGTTGGATGCTCCAGTTTATGCAGGGGAATGTTAGCTCCTACCATTGTAGTGCATATGTCTGATGAAAACTGTTGTTGGTCACTCTTCACAGTGGACTGGTAGAAAGGCTTCGTTGATACAGATTTCTGTACTCGTGTCGGATGCATCGCAGTATTTATATGTTGATCTATATGGTCTTTTTTCACATTTGATCTTAAAAATAATAGCATTGACTTAAATTACAATGTTCCTATATCTTAAATCTCTACAGTTAGGCTAATTTGCAATAATGCTTATTATATATCATGCATTTGTTTCATAAAAGACTCTTAGAGACGATATTTCCAGAAGTACAAACCTTTAAAGTAGGAACACGGGAATTCGTATTTTACATAGAAATATGTCATCAAAGGTTTTTCAGTTTTAATTTGGCAATATCATGAGCAAAATATTAAAAATAACGTGAAACGATACCTGAGTAGCGTAGAGGAGAGATCCTTCATTTATGCTTGCCAGGGACCCACCAAGCTGCCCCTAGCAGTAATCTTACTTATATAGAAGAATTAAAACGGAGGCGCTATAAATCTCAGATTTATGAACATTTGGTGCTATTCACAGGCTTTGGTCAGCCGGGTCAGCTGCTATGAAGACTATTTTCTGTTGCCTGCAATAGATCCTGCATCACGTGTGTCCACAAGCCTGCCATACTCGTTGAAAGTTAAAAAACCACGTAATTTCAAATTGTGGCATGCAAACTTACTTTATGTTACAATTTATCAAGACTCTGGGCGATGCTAGAGGTTTGTTAGCCGCTTCGCGGTCCTAACCTGGGAACTTACGCACCCCCCAGACTCTCTTTGCTTGCCCTCCAACACAATGGTTACTAACTGGACCCCACCTATCCAGACCAACGGTCTTTCCACTCGCCTGGTCTTGTAAAGATAGTCTTGGCAACCTTGTAAAACACCCTGTGACATTGTCCTAGCCGCGCCACATTGGATTTGCAACCTATGTTTCGCGAAGTCTTAACGGAAGCGTACTACAGTTCACTAGAGCCCACACATAAATCTGGTGAAAGTTAATCACGATTCTTTTTTAAAGGAAGTTTTAATAAATGCATTTCACATGTAAATCTCTATTTTTACAGGAAATGAATCACAGTTCAAAATACCGTTTTTTAATTTTCATCCAATCTGTGTCAAATGAGACCACCGGCGTTGTAACTCGTCGTCCAGTAATTAAATGATTATTTACACATTTACAATATAAATTATTGAAAGTTCACAACTAATACAGCATTGCAACAAAAGAACTTTCCACATTACATAAAAGAATAGGCCTATAAATGTTACAACGAAATGCGATCGTAGTTCTCAACCACAAAAAAGATAAAAGCAACAAACGAACTTACCTCCTTACAGCAAGCTCCGCGGTTCTAGTGTAACTGACATTTTTTGAATAATTTCACAGAATTCGAATAACGTCCTTCAATCTTATATACTGCCATAATCATGTGTTTCTTAATATATTTCAATTTGACCATTGCTTAGAGGCAAAATATCTTCTTAGGTCGACGCCCCAAATAAATAGCAAAAAAAAAAAAAAAAAACCATTGCTTATATGTAAAGCAAAAAAGAAAAAGAAAAAAGGCAATATAATTCCGTTAACATTTGCGAGTGATGGGGCTTTGTAGTCACGCTGTTACTTTGAGAGTACGTCGCGAACACACGCGTTAACCAATTTAATTGGAATAAAAGTATATTTTGCATACATCTTCTTGGAATTTTTCCAGTTTTTCTGGGTCGGCACATGATGTGGCTTTTGACCAGTATTACGGTCGCATACCCTTCCTGACACCAACCCACTCTGGATGAATGTATTAACCGTTGTGTGTTTCTTTCGTGGTTAGTAGTATAGTGTATTGTGTGTTAATGAAGAAACATGTATTAATACGAACAGGAACGTCCATTCTCAAAAACAGAGGAATTAACCATACACACTCAAAATCGCGGAGCCTCCGTGGCTCAGACGGCAGCGCGTCGGCCTCTCACCGCTGGATACCGTGGTTCAAATCCCGGTCACTCCATGTGATATTTGTGCTGGACAAAGCGGAGGCGGGACAGGTTTTTCTCCGGGTACTCCGGTTTTCCCTGTCATCTTTCATTCCAGCAACACTCTCCATTCTCATTTCATAGCATCTATCAGTCATTAATAAATCACTTTGGGAGTGGCGACCCCATCGTACTAATAGCCTATATCTGCTTCATTCATTCCATTCCTGACTCGGTCAATGACTGGACAACAGGTTGTAGGTTTTCATTTTCACTCAAAATCGCCGGCCCAGGCGGAAATTGAACACAGAGCCCTCTGATCTAAAGGCCAGTATGCCAACAATTGAACTAAGGAATCAGAATTGTTTTAAGAGTAGGCCTATAGCGAACTATGTAGAACACTATTAATTAAACACCCAGACACAGCGAAAAGTTACCGGTACTTAAGATGGTGCTGGCATGCAAATGGACTGGTGAAATGCTTGCTTTTCCCGAATGGCGGTTATAGAGTGCACGGTCAAGCAGCGCAGTGAGCATGATTAGCGGTGAGCGTACTGAATTAATATAAAGTTTACCAGTGGAGTTCTTGTGGAGTGCACGTTATTACGTTATTAGCGTTGTTAGTGCTACATTACTCCACTTGGTGTTGAACTTTAATTCAATATGTTGACGTATGCAATTGGGCAATGGATATTTCTAGTTGAGACAGAACCGTGTGAGAAGCATTAGTAAATTTCAACGTCGTTTCAATGGCTGTGATTTTTATATGTGCGGAATTTTAAAACAGCAAGTGTACAAGAACAATTCACGTGCTCTGGAAGCCTTGGAAAATTAAATCAGACGACTGATACGTGAAGTTTCAGAGGCAGAGATACAAAGAATGTTTCGTGTTTTTTACGCCGATGTAACGTTTCTATTGAGACCGATGGACATTATTTTCAACAGATGAAAGGAAATATCTTCATTCATTATTAACTCCCAACTAATAATTTAGGGCTACCGTAATGAAAGCGAACGCCTGCCCGCACCGCTACGACACTGGTGGGTCTAACAATGGATTGCGGCAATCTGTTTCCTCAACGTCTCCTGCATA
This sequence comes from Anabrus simplex, assembly GCF_040414725.1. Taxonomy (NCBI): domain Eukaryota; kingdom Metazoa; phylum Arthropoda; class Insecta; order Orthoptera; family Tettigoniidae; genus Anabrus; species Anabrus simplex. The sequence continues at coordinate 319,135,768 of NC_090267.1, read as the reverse complement.
ATGCAGTAAATTTACGCCCCCTCCCTCTCTAGTTATAACACCAATGCATGGTGTTTTTAAACATGCGGGAAGTAATCGCGGGGTGGATAGTAGGCCTACACCCCTAAACAACACTAAAGCGTTCAGCTTCTACGCTCGCAATCGCAGACTCGAATCACGGCGCAGTCAGTCAGTCAGTCAGTCAGTATTTCCTCTTTCTTCTTCTTCTTCTTCTTCTTCTTCTTCTTCTTAATCTGTTTACCCTCCAGGGTCAGTTTTTCCTTCGAACTCAGAGAGGGATCCCACCTTTACCGCCTCAAGAGCAGTGTCCTGGAGCTTCAGACATTGGGTCGGGGGATACGACTGGGGAGAATGACCAGTACCTCGCTCAGGCGGCCTCACCTGCTATGCTGAACAAGGGCCTTGTAGAGGGATGGGAAGATTGGATGGAACAGTCAAGGAAGGGGGAAGGAAGCGGCCGTGGCCTTAAGTTAGGTACCACCCCGGCATTTGCCTAAAAGAGAAGTGGGAAGCCACGGAAAACCACTTCTAGGATGGCTGAGGTGGGAATCGAACCCACCTCTACTCAGTTGACCTCCCAAGGCTGAGTGGACCCCGTTCCAGCGCTCGTACCACTTTTCAAATTTCGTGGCAAGCCGGGAATCGAACCCGGACCTCTGGGGGTGGCAGCTAATCACACTATTCACTGCACCACAGATCGGTATTTAACAGTAGTTAACTGTGAGAACTTCACGTCAGTTGATTAACAGCTTCATTGCAGGAACTCATTTCGGGACAAAATGTAAATGTGAAAGAGACTTACTAGTACTTTTAAGGAACCTAATTGTAAGACAAATGTCGCACTCTGGTGTGTTTTAACGCCTCCTGGGTGTGAAATCTGTACGTTTTAAGTAAAAATCTGATTCATATTTAAGAAAATTTGTTCCAAGTCTACCAAACTTCGTCCCCTTTTAGCTTGAGCTACGGAAAAATACGAAAAACTATCATGTTTATAAACAATAATGTTATTTGCTTTACGTACCACTAACTACTTTTACGGTTTATGGAGACGTCGAAGTGCCGAAATTTAGTCCCGCAGGAGTTCTTTTACATGCCAGTAAATCTACCCACACGAAGCTGACGTATTAAAACACCTTCAAATACCACCGAACTGAGCCAGGATCGAACCTGCTAAGTTGGGGTCAGGGACTGTCAGGGACAGTGATTCATTAAATAAATTCAAGAGATCTTGTTGAGATTACCTGTCGAATGCTATCGACTGACGTGTGTACTGTACAGCTGAGTGTGTGAATGGCGATGGACTGTGGGCGTTCATCTTATATACAATGTAGACCTAGTTGATAGTTGTATAATATGTGCATTTATTTTCTGTGTGTGTCTGAGCAATATCATTTCCCATTGGTTAATGTACAGTATACTGTTTTAATTCTTTAATATACCAGGCGAGTTGGCCGTGCGGTTAGAGGCGCGCAGCTGTGAGCTTGCACCGGGGAGATGGTGGTTTCGAGCCCCACTGTCGGCAGCCCTGAAGATGGTTTTCCGTGGTTTCCTATTTTTACACCACGCAAATTCTGGGGCTGTACATTAATTAAGGCGATGGCCGCTTCCTTCCCGCTCCTAGCTATTTACTAACCCATCGTTGCCATAAGACATATCTGTGTCGCTGCGACGTAAAGCCAATTCTAAAATAAAAAATCTTTTATACATTTGAGAGCGTGAGTGTTAGTATATTTCAACCATGTAAATTATAGGTCCCTCCCTTGCGAACCATGTGACCTTGCCGCAGTGGGGAGGCTTGCGTGTCCCAAAGAAGCAGATAGCCGAGCCGCAGGTTCAACCATATTGGATGGGTATCTGGCGAGAGACCAGACTAACGAATGATTCATCGAAAGTTGTAAGGGTGGAAGTCTAGATGGTTGTCTGAGATGGCCTTGTAATAATACTTAGCATGGCTTAGCTGTGTTGATACTGCTACACGGCTGAAAGCAACGGGAAACTACAGACGTAGCTAACTCCTGAGGACCTGCAGGTCTCTCTGTATGGATGATGTACTTATGATGGCTTCCTCCAGGGTAAAATATTCCGGAGGTAAAATAGTCCCCCATTCGGATCTCCGGGTGGGGAATACACAAGAGGGGTCAATCATCAAGAAGATGGATACTGACATTCTGCGAGTCTGAGCGTGGAATGATAGAAGTTTGAATCTTTGTGGTAGGTTACAGAATCTGAAAAGGGAGATTGATAGACTAAAGTTAGATGTAGGTATAAGTGAAGTACGTTGGCAGGAAGAGCAGAATTTTTGGTCAGGCGACTACAGAATTATCAACACATAATCAAACAGGGAAAATGCAGGAGTTGGTTTAATAATTAATAAGAAAGTAGGGCAGCGTGTAAGCTACTATGACCAGCATAGTGAAGGGATTATTGTTGCCGAGGTAGACGCCAAACCAATGCCCACCACAACAGTACAGGTCTATATGCCTACTAGTTCAGCAGATGATGAAGAAATCGAATGAATATATGAAGAGATAGAAGATTTAATACAATATGTAGAAGGTGACGAGAATGTAATTGTGACGACAGACGGGAATGCAGTGATGGGAAAGGAAGAGAAGGTAACACAGTAGGAGAATTTGAATTAGTCCAAAGAAATGAAAGAGGGCGTTGCCTGGTTGAATTCTGTACCGATCATAATTTAGTCCTTGATAATACTCGGTTCAAACACCACAAAAGAAGGCTGTATACGTGGACGAGACCTGGAGACACTGGGAGGTATCAAATAGACTTCATTATGCTTAGGCAGAGATTCAGAAACCGTGTTGGATTACAAAACTTTCCTAGGAGCAGACGTGGACTCTGATCACAACTTGTAGGTCATGAAATGCCACCTGAACTTGATGACATTGAAGAAAGGAAGGAATGCAAGGAGATGGGATCTAGCCAAGTTGAATGAAAAGAGTGTGAGGAAGTGTTTCAAGGAACATGTTGCACAGGGACTAAATGAAAAGGCTGAAGGAAACACAATTGAGGAATAATGAGCAGTCGTGAAAATTCTCTAGACAGCTGAAGAAGTGATAGGAAGAAAGGAAAGATCACCTAAGAAACAATGGATAACTCCGCAGATACTAGACCTGATTGATTAACGACGGAAGTACAAGATTGCAAAAATGCAGAGGGCAAAAAGGAATACAGGCGATTAAAGAATGAAGTGGATAGAAAGTGCAGGACAGCTAAGGAAGAATGGCTGAAGGAGAAAGGCAAGAATGTTGAAGGTTGTATGATCCTAGGAAAGGTGGATGCTGCATACAGGAAAATCAAGGAAACATTTGGAAAAAAGGAAAACTAGGAGTATGAATATTAAAAGCACAGATGGATAAACCACTTCTAGGAAAAGAAGGCCAGGAAAATGGCAAGACCATATTCAACATTTGTATCAAAGTAAAGACGTGGATGATATGGTTCTGGAACAAGAAGAGTCTGTTGATAGTGATGATATGGGGGACCCAATTTTGAGGTCAGAATTTGACAAAACTTTGAGAGACCTAAATAGGAACAAGGCACCTGGAATTGATGATATTCTCTCTGAATTACAGACTGCCTGAGGAGAAAGCAGCATGGCGAGGTTATTCCATTTAGTGTGTAAGATGTGAGACAGGAGAAGTGCCATCCGATTTTTGGCAAAACGTTATTATACCTATTCCCTAGAAAGCCGGTGCTGACAAGTGTCAAAACTACTACACCATTAGTTTAGTATCTCACGCCTGCAAAATGTTAACACATATTACTTACAGAAGAATGGAAATACAAGTTGAAACTGAGTAAGGAGAAGATCAATTTGGCTTCAGAAGAAATGTAGGAACACGTGAAGCAAACCTGACTTTATGTCTGATCTTAGAGGATCGAATTAAGAAGGACAAACCCACATAGATGGCGTTTGTAGACCTTGAAAAGGCAATTGATAATGTTGATTGGACCAAGCTATTTGATATTCTGAAGGTGATCGGGATCAGATACCGAGAACGGAGAATTATCTACAATCTGTATAAAAATCAGTCTGCAGTGATAAAGAACCCACCTCTTTGAAAAAGAAGCAGCAATCCAGAAAGGAGTGAGGCAAGTTTGCAGTTTGTCCCCGTACTTTTCAATACTTATATAGAACAGGCAGTAAAGGAAATCAAAGAGGAATTTGGGAAGGGAATCACAATCCAAGGAGCGGAAATCAAAACCCTGAGATTTGCTGATGACATTGCTATTTTATCGAATACTGCTTAAGATCTAGAGAAATTGCTGAATGATATGGGCAGAGTCTTGTGTAAGGAGTACAAGATGAAAATAAGTAAGTCCAAAACAAAAGTAATTGAGTGCAGTCGAACAAATCTGGTGATTCAGGAAATATTAAATTAGGGACTGAATTCTTAAAGGAAGTAGATGAATATTGTTACTTGGGTAGTAACATAACTAATGATGGCAGAAGTAAGGAGGACATAAAATACAGTCTAGCACAAGCAAAGAAGGCCTTCCTTAAGGAAAGAAATGTGCTCACTTCAAACATTGATATAGGAATTAGAAAGATGTTTTTGAAGACTTTCGTTTGGAGCGGAGTATTGTATGGAAGTGAAATATGGAAGCTACCTAGCTCAGAAAGAAAGAGAATAGAAGCTTTCGAAATGTGGTGTTACAGAAGAATGCTGAAGGTGAGATGGATAGATCGAATCACAAATGAAGAGATATTGAATCGAATTGATGAGCGGAGATCGATTTGGCTAAATTTGATGAGAAGAAGAGATAGAATAATAGGACACATCTTAAGACACCCAGGACTAGTGCAGTTGGTTTTTGAAGGAAGTGTAGGTGGTAAGAACGGTAGGGGTAGACCAAAGTATGAAAATGACAAGCAGATTAGAGGAGTAGATATAGGATGCAGCAGTAATGTAGGTAGGAAAAGTTTAGCACATGATAGGGTGGCATGGAGCGCTGCATCAAACCGATCTATGGACTATGGACTTACCACACAAACAAGTATAGGTCAGTGTATCTACGTGTAAGTGTAAGAGAGGGCCTGGCGCGATAAGTTCGCCCCTTGAAAGAAGACAAATAAATAAATAAATAAATAAATAAATAAATAAATAAATAAATAAATAAATAAATAAATAAATAGGAACACATCACATTTAAAATTCCGATTTATAAGAGACATTGGGTACAATTTTCACGGAAAATATTCCTTTATAAATCATAATTCTTTTTGTGCAAATTTTATCAATCATAATTGATCAGTATTTAGAGCTGTTGCCCAGATGGCAGGTTCCAGGTCAGTTGTTTACTTAGTCTTGTCACAAATGGCTTCAAAGAAGTAAGAAATTTATTAAACATTTGCGTTGAGAAATTATTCAACCCCTAATTTATCTTCATAAAAATGAATGTTTGTACCATTTTGTCGTCTTGAATTCCAAATTTATCTTCATCTATTATGATCTGTCTTACCTTACACTTATTCATCTACTAATGTAATTTCAAGCATAACTCCACTGAGAGCTAGGAACGTCCCACCTAGTCCAGTTGTTCGTTTCCTTATTCCCAAGTCTTCCCAGCCCAAAGTTTGTAACATTTTCGTAACATTCCTCTTTAGTCGGAAACCACGCAGAACAAATCGCACTGCGCTCCTTGGATCTTTTCCAGTTCTGTTGTCAAGTAACCCTGATGTAGGTCGCATGTACTGGAACCACACTCTACAGTAATTGGGGCCTTACCAGAGACTTACACGCCCTCTCCTTTACATCCTTACTATGAAATTAAGTGAAATGCCGCGTGGCCTCCGCAGAGGCCTGGTGCAAGTCTTTTGACTTGACGCCTGTAGGCTATCTGCGCGTCGTGATGAGGATGAAATGATGATGAAGACGACACATACACCCAGTTACCGAGCGAGGAGAATAAACCAAGTATGATTAAAATTCCCGACCCTGCCGGGAATCGAACCCGGGAATCCTGTGACCAAAGGCCAGCATGCTAACCCCTAAATACTCTCATTACAACACTTCTACCTATCATAAAGACAGATGCAGCCGAAAAGTATTTTACGCCATTAAAATGGGCTATCAAAATTACATATTTTCCAGTCACATATTCAGAGGAAGTTAACTAATATTTTAGGGAAAGCTAATCTTTTTTAAAGTCTTTATTGTAGCTTTTTGTCAGTTAAAGAAATATACGGGTTTTATTGCTCTAGCTCCTATGTAATGTTAGCTGACAGTCGAGGGCGAGTAGCTGCGGTCATATTTAAATAGGACCGGGCGAGTTAGCCGTGCGGTTAAGAGCGCACAGCTGTGAGCTCGCATCCGGGAGATAGTGGGTTCGAACCCCACTGTCGGCAGCCCTGAAGATGGTTTTCCGTGGTTTCCCATTTTCACACCAGGCAAATGCTGGGGCTGTACCTTAATTAAGGCCAGGGCCGCTTCCTTCCCATCCTAGGCCTTTCCTGTCCCATTGTATTTTAGTATTAAGATCATGCATATCATTTCATCTTAAAGCGAATAACATATTGAAATATACAACAAATATAAACCATAGCCAAAAGAATAAAAGTGTAATTTAGAGGAGAAAAATTAAAAATATAACTTTTCTCTTAAAAACGATCAGTGGAAGGCCACTGTCCCTCGTAAAACAGATGATGAGGAAGAGTGACTGTTCGTCAGCTCGTAGAATGAGAGGGCTCTCGGAAGTTTTAGTCTACGGTGCAGGTCGGTCTAGTCCCTGCACTCCATAAGACTGTGTACTACGGTCAGATGGTGAACACAAGTTCACGCAGGGGAAGTCATCTCTCTTCAATAAGCAGAAGTGCATCGCTGAATCATGGCTGATCAGAAGACGGCACACTATCACTGTTTCCCTTTTGGACACCCCGAGGGAAGTCTTCCGTACTTTCGTCGTTCCTTTTTAACAGTTCTCTAGGTTATTGGAAGTTGTGGCCTACCGTATACACAGTATGTGTACTGTATATTCCTGCAAGGAAAGTGTATTTTAAATGCCTTTTTATTTACCAGTTGCTTTACGTCGCACCGACACAGGTAGATCTTTTGGCGACGATGGGACAGGAAAGGCCTAGGAATGGGATGGAAGCGGTCGTGGCCTTAATTAGGGTACAGCCCCAGCATTTGCCTGGTGTGAAAATGGGAAACTACGGAAAACCATCTTAAGGGCTGCCGACAGTGGGGTTCAAACCCACTATCTCCCGGATGCAAGCTCACAGCTGCGCGCTCCTAACCGCACGGCCAACTCGCCCGGTGAGAGGATTTTAAGGGATAGACAAGGAAGGGGGAACGAAGCGGCCGTGGCCTTAAGTTAGGTACCATCCCGGCTTTGCCTGAAGGAGAAGTGGGAAACCACAGGAAACCGCTTCGAGGATGGCTGAGGTGGGAATAGAATCCCTCTCTACTCAGTTGATCTCCCGAGGCTGAGTTGATCCCGTTCCAGTTCTCGTACCACATTTCAAATGTCGTGGCAGCCTCCGGGGGTGGCAGCTAATCACACTAACCACTACACCACAGAGGCGGACGTTTATTAAATTACGGATTAATATTTTTTATTGTTTTGTGTTAGTAAATAATAGATATAGATGCTATTCATGAATGAAAAAAAACCCATGGCACTACAGCCCTTGAAGGGCCTTGGCCTACCAAGCGACCGCTGCTCAGCCCGAAGGCCTGCAGATTACAAGGTGTCGTGTGATCAGCACGACGAATCCTCTCGGCCGTTATTCTTGGCTTTCTAGACCGGGCTATTCATGAATATTTTCGGTATTAACGTGAAATATTTTTCTAACATACGGCTGTTACCTTAACGAATTTGCCGGTAGTTTTCATAGAGTACATTTAAGTATTTTGGCTGAGTTCAGTATCTGTTTGCACCCACTTACAATGTAAATTGCGTGAAGAGTTCTAAAGATATGAACTCCTAAATTACTCATGTTATTCTATCAGTTTTGGAAGCCTAATTTCAATTTTAGTACTCACACTTCCTTGGTGCAGCTTGTACCGGGAAAGAGATTATATTTGCATGTAAATGCTCTTTGGAGTAATTCTCTACCAAGTTCCAGATTCATGAAGAGATTTTCCTTTAATCGCACGGTGCAGTTTTCATTTCACACACCTTTAGTCTTCAAAGGCTTTAATTTTACTTTGATAACGACTTTCTTCCGGCACTCACCCTACATAGCTTACGCCACCTATGATAACGTCTTTCAGTTGTTTCCAGTGGCCAAAAATACATTAAACTTATAAAGTGTGCAAATTAGAGTCCCTGTTACCGTGTGTTCCAGTTTAGGAATCACCGCGTAGAATCATAATGATACGATACTTACTGTATGTCTACCCTTAGTCCCGCTTCCTGATACGGGGTCAAGGATGAGGTGAGATGAAATATGTGGCACGTTTCTACGGCCGAATGCTCTTCCTGAAAATCTAAACTGAAGATGATATGAATGTTGGCGAATGATATTGAGTAAGGAGATGGAAGGAATCTGTTATGGCCTATGAGTAGAAACTCTCCCGGCATTTGCCTCTAACTTGTAAGTGGATGTGGAAAACCACGGAAAACAATTGTCAGGACTACCGACGATGGGGTTCAGGAGACAAGAATGGACATAACCAATAATTATCAAACAATAATGCCCATAATTGTCCCCAACAGTGATCTTAGTGGCAAGAAATCTTATAGCTCCAAAGATGATACTGCGATCGATACTGCGATGTGGTGATGACTGGTGCAATTCGGAATTTTCATCACATACAGTGCTTTTAGGCGAACAGGCCCTAACTTTTATCGTCACACTTTATCTTGGTGCATTTACACCGTAGTGCTGAATCGGTCGACCTCGGCAATCTTCGAGGTTCGTACTGGCAACCTTTGAAACACAACTATGAATCGCTTAAACATCGTTGTGCGACATCTGGCGTACACTTTACGTACTAGTACTGTTGTTGTTTACACAGCAAAGACAAACTATAGAATTCATGCTAGGAACAAGATTCACATCGAAAAATGTTATATAATGTGTATGTGACATAGTTATTGGCTTAAGATAATAACGGTTTAGTAACTTCATATCGATCGATCGTATTCTCGATTCAATTCAGATTTCATTTCCATTCAGTTGGCAGCACTACCGGAACCGGGACAGCTCCCTCCTTACTCCTCATCCCCGCACACAAATGCACCAAGATAAAGTGTGCCGATAATAGTAATCTTGGCACAAACAGGAACCTAACCGTCACTATAAGTAATTTTGACGCTGACAGTAATATAAAGGTCGCTGCTCGCCGTAATCGAACTTGAACCTAACCCTGTCACTAACAGCGCTTTCCGGTAAACCATAATCCAGGCATTTCAAAGCCACGAGTTGACGTGCTTGGGAAACAGCTGTTACTAGCGCCAGCCCAGGACGTAATCAGATAGTGCAAGCCTGGAGGGGTGTACATTACACGTTCATACACTACCGTACTCCGTGCAATATATTCATATATTCTTTAATATGAGGACATACATAGCTAAATGTGTTTAACGCGGCGCTTGCATGAAATGCGTGAAACACAATGGTTTGTAATCACCGTGTACTAGGGAAATAAACAATTACTTTAAAGGTTGCCATATGGTACTGACGAGATGTCACGGCAGCTTGTAGGTACTGCTGGAATAACAGATACTATGTTCTTAGATGCAGACATGGGTCGTGACAGACGATGCAAACTCTCTGAATCAATGTATATTCCTTTTCAAACTGTCCACTATGCAGTACACACAATAAATGTGTAACTAAGGCACAATGGCACTACCATTTTGAAACCTCATGGCAGCACCTCAATTCGCAAGAGTCACCGCGGACGGAACAGATGTTTATTGTCAAGCCTTGAGACTTGAGTTAAGCGCATACGCGCAGCCAAGCTTCCCCCTCGCACCACTTACCACGGATCCAAGGGACTTCTTGCCAGACGACCATAGTATGAAGCAAAATATAAAAGGCATTTTTTAGGTGCTTGTATGTATGTTCAGTCCACAGCCTTAAGGCTGGTTGGATCCTCAACAGCTCCACCATCAGCTGTCATAAATGGCCTAGGCATCATTGAATAAGCGTACTAGGGAAATGAGGCGTGAGGTCGTTTCCCGTTGCTTCCCTCACCGAGCCAGGAGTTGCGATTACGTATCAGTCTGCCAAGCCCACTGAAATACATGCACCAACTGGCCCTATGAGCGATATTTACATGCCATTCATAATAGGGACTGGCTGCATAAGGATATGCATTACTAGCATCACTCATACCTCAGTCATTTTCATATTGTCAAAGCCAAGGATAAGGCATAGACAGATCAATGAAAGTAACAAAATTCCTCTAGCCTATACCAGAAGACGTAGTTCACCGTAAACACTAGGTCCTGTGCTTAACATGCTCAACTCTACTATGAACAGAAGCGGAATAATGCAAAGTACTATGCCGCTTCTATATTGTTTCTGTGGCAAAACGTCATGTTTTATAAACTTAAACAAAGGAAAACAGTCTTCGATGAATGTTGCATCCTCCCAAGTAACCGTGTTGATACAAAGGTACGTAAATACAAAAACACACTAACAAATTATTGTGTCAATCCTTATGCAACAGCCTATGTAGCTGTATGTTTCAACCATCAATTGTAGACAAAAACAGGTAACTGGTGCCTGTCACCGGTAGCGTTCAGAGCAACGTGGGAAAGTACAAGTCAACTGAGAGACTTGCGTCCGTGTGCACAGGTATTTCTAGCTCGGGCACTGCACTCACGGTGGGCTAGCTTTGACACCCGCGTCATAATCCAACCAGTGATTATGTGAACGAATCGTATCCATGAATTTTCATTGCATTTTTGTCCTAAATGGAGGATAATAGTTGCTTTCAGTCTATAATGACTAGCGTGGATAGATCACACGGGAAAGTTGAGGTGGAAAGTATATCGTAACCAGGCGCGGCTCCATAATACGATCTGCAGAGCTGCAGAACCACCACAATGAAAGATATACGGTAATATATAGCGATTAGCGATCCCGTCCTTCATATTGAGTGTTTATATCGAGGCAGAGATCGATTTCCGTACAGCTGCTGGTGATCTGGCAACCCTGTTTGGATCTGTGAACGACAGAACATTCGGAGAGCACACTTAACTACAAGCTTTCTTCCGATAGGTAGCTAAGGGTCGCCCATAAGGGTCTGTATGAACTGCACGCCTTGCAGTACGTCTGACCTATTCCCGTGACCATAGAGTTAGTAAATAATACACTAGACAGCGCCACCGTCCGTGAGAGAGTCGCTGCAGCGAGCGAGCATGTTGAAATCACAGCTGTTTGGGTAAAGCTCCCTCCATTGTACTCATCAGTGTAAGAGAACTTCTAAAACTGTGTGGATATTAATATGGTTTAAAATTCTTACATGTCAACATTCTCAGATACTACAGTATAGTTGTGATGCTTCTGTTCAATAGAAAGAAAGCCCAAATAGCTTAAATACAGGATAAATGCGTGATAAAAGAGGATGGATGTGATTAAGTAACACAAAATCAATTTGCTGTCCATGTTAAGTCTTCAAACAACGTACCTTATGATTGAGGGTATGTATATTTTTCTATCTTTAGTGTAAATGACCAGGACTTCAGCAAAATTCTATCCAACGACCGAAAACATTCTCTCTCGTACGAAGCGAATAAGCGAGTTCTTAGGCCTACAAGTAATCATGACTATGTTTCTCCGTAAAGGTAGTGAATTCTTCCGAGTTAGGTAGTCATGAAAATGAAAACAGAAACGCTAGTACCATTAGATGATGTTCCCCCTCCATTAAGAAAGCCGGCTGCCATAGATGTATGCAGGTCTCGGAACCTTTGTAAATATGAATGTGTCGATAGGTCAACAATTATTTTTTTCGATAAGCGGAAGAGGGGCTTTATTTTTTGTAACTTTTTAATTGTTGTCTTTTGTACAAGTCAGTTATTTTTATTGTCGATGTCCCTCGAAATCGGGGTCTTACAAATTGAGATGAACGTCTACCTGTACTATTTCGGTACATTTTCGAGAACTTCACACTGATAGGACATGGAATAAAGCGTTTCCGCGGGGTTGGAGGACGGATTCATACGAGCTCATTATTGTTACTTTGCTAGGGGCTTTACGTCGCACCGACACAGATAGGTCTTATGGCGACGATGGGAGAGGAAAGGCCTAGGAATGGGAAGGAAGCGGCCGTGGCCTTAATTAAGGTACAGCCCCAGCATTTGCCTGGTGTGTAAAATGGGAAACCACGGAAAACCATCTTCAGGGCTGCCGACAGTGGAATTCGAACCCACTATCTCCCGAATATAAGCTCACAGCCGCGCGCCTCTACGCCACACGAGCTCAGCTGACACTTCCCGTATACAATACGAATTCAGATGTGTCTATCACACTTCATTGGACTGGGCGTCACAGAGCAGAACCACCAATATTATTCAGCACGAGCCGCCACCGATCGTAACAAAAACTGGAGATGAAAAGTATGTCGAAAATAACTGTTACGTTTTACCTCGCTTTCGCTTATTGCGCATCTTGAAGTAAAAATATCGCTCACGAAACAATTATTTAAGGTTACAAATAAACACAGTTGTTAAAGCTTACTTACACTGGACTAATATATTGCTCAATTTGGAAATAGTACTCACCGTGATATTTGATCAAGTTTCCTCATATCATAAGCGCAAACTATCCTGTGTCTCTGAAGAAATTATTGCATTTTTGAAATATTTTCTTAAAGGCTTATCGATTTACAATGTTAAGTGGAATGTATTGCGTCAAACAATCAACGATTCGGAGGAATGTTTCATCTTTCTTAAACATGTTAGAGCCCTTTTTTTTTTTTTTTTTTGCTAGTTGCTTTACGTCGCACCGCCACAGGTAGGTCTTATGGCGATGATGGGGCAGGAAAGGGCCAGGACTGGGAAGGAAGCGGCCGTGGCCTCAATTAAGGTACAGCCCCAGCATTTGACTGGTGTGAAAATGGGAAACCACGGAAAACCATTTTCAGGGCTGCCGACAGTGGGGTTCGAACCTACTATCTCCCAAATACTGGATACTGGCCGTACTTAAGCGACTGCAGCTATCGAGCTCGGTATGTTAGAGCCTATCCACGTCTCAATACCCAGTGGTTTTCTTTTACTTTTCTTTGATGTTCAGCTAGTTTTTGAAAAATACCTACAACGCCACCCTCCAATACTAAATAGGGTTATTCTAATAACGGTTCTTTTATTCCGGGACTTACAAAAACCTCAAGAATACTACTTTCACGGAAAATTGATCTTTGTTTACGAGAAGTAGCCTCTTTTCCTTCAATGCAGAAATCGCTAGCAGTTCGTTTAATCATACCTCTTTTCAAATCACGCAACTTAAACGCTTCATTCAGGTGGTAGGTATCTAATTTTTTTCGCAGTGTGTGGACGGCTGTCGTCCTACCAGCGGGCAAAAAATGTATTAGGGGATTTTTGTCCACCGCATCTTCCCTTACATTGTTTATTAGCGTAGAATCAAATTTCGTTATGAACTGTTATGTTTTACCTCGCTTTCGCTTATTATCCATCAAGAAGTAGAAATATCTCACATGAAACAATTATTTCGAAAATAATCCGCACTAATGTTTCGGTTACAATAAGGCAGTACTATACCTACCGACCTATCTGCATATATAATTAATACGAAGAAGTGAACGCCACCAGATTACACACAACACACGAAATATTTGTATCCATTCGTGCAAACTCTTTATCTCCTGACCGCACCATACCACACTGGCAGTCGCACTGGAAAGACAGGTGAGTGTCAAGTTACGCACGCTCGCTGGCTCGACGGTGCCTTCCCCCAACAAGGTCAAAGCTTCGGTTGACAGTATGTTGAGGTGTTGCGCTTTGCGTGATCATACGATTAGATTTTCTTTAACAGTGGAAAGACGTACGACATCTATAGGCATGAGATTCCTCCACATATCACTTACAAGGGAAACACTATACAGTATACGTGCTTAGTTTATAAGGTGTGGGACTGTAAACGGCAAATCTGCACAAGTACTAGGCCTAAGATGTAGTATTTAGACTGTTACGAGTAACAAGGCGCTGAAAAATCTGTTACAAGTTTATTGACTGCGATAATACGAACTGATTGGGTAGCTCAGGTGATAGTGCTCTGGATTAGTCGCATTAGGCTCTATACTCTGAACCTGCCTGTTCTTTTCTTCCCATATATTTCTATTTCGGTTTTGTATTATTTTTGAAACATTCTATTTATTTAGTTTTCTTGTAATTGGTTGAAGTAAAGCAAATATACAAAGCCTGAATGTCTTTCTTCTACTAGTAAGTCGCTTTATCGAATGCTCACCCTTTCTTCCTCACAAAAACTTCCTATGGAAGGTACACATATTATTTAGTATTGTATGCATATTTTTAAATATAAGAATTTATGTTTCCTTTTGGACGAAAAATTGATATTTTGAATCATAATTACATCCCATGCTTTAATTGAAAAATGAAAAATGAAATGGCGTATGGCTTTTAGTGCCGGGAGTGTCCGAGGACATGTTCGGCTCGCCAGGTGCAGGTCTTTTGAATTGACACCCGTAGGCAACCTGCGCGTCGTGATGAGGATGAAATGATGATGAAGACAACACATACACCCAGCCCCTTGCCAGCGAAATTAACCAATGATGGTTAAAATTCCCGACCCTGCCGGGAATCGAACCCGGGACCCCTGTGGCCAAAGGCCAGCACGCTAACCATTTAGTCATGGAGCCGGACATTGAAAAATGAAAGGCAGCGAGAAATGAGCCTTCAACTGCCGGAGTGCAAATTCATAGCGCTATCACCTCAGCTATCCAGCCAATCGGAAATCCCCTCACTATGGTCGGCGAGGTCTGAGACAAACGTTTCTGCATGTATCTTCTCGCATGTTGACAAATGCTGGGTCGTAATACTTTGCCAATTTGATAACAGAGTAATGAGTTGTTAGGGACATTATGAATACACCTCCTGGAATAAACTTTGATTATAACCGTGCAAGAGTTAATAATAAAATCTTACAAGCATTAAATTACAGTAAGTGTTGTCTTTTCTGTCTCGATCCCATAGTTACAATATAATCGTAAACCAGAGACGCCCATTTAGCGGAAGTTTTAATCAAGCAAGGATCATATTTTTAAACTTCCGTAAACACGTAATTCTGCTGACATTTATGTACCTCCAATTTTATATTTTTCATGAAACATGTGTTTCTCAAGTCGTTTTCTCTTTAAAGCTTAATTGCGATTCATTTGCTGCTTTTAACCCGAATACCATGAAAGAGACATTAACACCCGGGCCTGGTCTAGAAGATCTCTCTAAGGATATTCATTGTTAAATTTGAAGAAAAAATTCTATCCTATTTTCATAAATTATTGACCAGTAGGTCTGTTTCCATGTACTACCACAAGGCTAAAGCGAAGGATGAAGAAGGTTAAGTAGAAATATTTAGTATGTGACATAACTTACAAATAGGTGTGTGCATTTGTGTACATACGGTGTATTTTCATTAGATTGAAAACATTTATGGATAATTTGTGTTATAACTTACGATTCTTTCTTGGAAATTGTAAACACTTTATATCACTCGGGTGCGGTCCGTAAGACACAGGTAGACTTTCAATAAGTTGTATCTCGTAACCACCTGGGTGATTGTTGCGTTCCTAAGCAAAGGGAATTCTTACGGTCTGCAAGAGCGGGCTCGGTAGATAAGGATTACACACTAATCAGGATAGCGTGATCCATCCGCTGATCCACAGGCAATTTCTGACCAAGTAGACGCCACTTTAACTGGCCCTCCGAGAAATTTGCAGGGATATAAATATTACATAAAATATCATGAGCCTTATATGTCATGGACAAGACCTAGGCCTACCTGGTTTTTACCTCAAGGTCGATAGAGTATCTCTTATTTCACTGCACAGTTATTAAAATATCAATTTTGTTAGCTTTTCAATATTAAATAATTTTACATATGTCTTTCTTTCTTTCTTTCTTTCTTTCTTTCTTTCTTTCTTTCGTTCCGTATTTCTTTATTTCGTTGTACGCGTGCGTGAATGGTGGAAAGGTTTCTCTAATTAGATTTTAAGACAAGGATCGTCCGACATGCTTTCTTTGATGGATCTTTACCGGAGCGTTGACAAACATTATCCAATCAATGTAATAAAATATCCAACGGTCACAGGCCCTGCGACCAAGCGCTGCTTCCACAAAATTTCTCTAGTCACCTCTGCTCTGTGCTTCCTTGGTTCCTCGAGGTGTCGTCCAGTGGTGGCGGTGATTACTGTTTTAAGAGGCGGTGCAGCTGGGCAACCATCCTATCTTAACACTAATCAGAGCTAAAATGTAAGAGATCTGACTTTGCAAAGAATGAAGATGTAGGCAAAACAAGGGGAAGGGCCACGAAGGCCTCGCAAACCTAATTCTGTCGAAGTCGGAAGAGTTGATCAAGGGAGGATGTATAGGCAATATGAAATATCCTCGGACATACTTTCTTTTATGTTATAATCATACCTTACATCAATTTTGTTATAGCTCTTCAATAGTAATGATTTATGCCAGGGGAACCATGTCGGTAACCCACGCTTCTAAGTTCAGAAACTTTGGTCCCGGTTTAAATTGCTTCTTACGACTTTTTTTTTTAACAGTCTGCTTTACGTCGCACCAACACCGATAGGTCTTACGGCGACGATGGGATAGGAAAGCGCTGGGATTGGAAAGGAAGCGACCGTACCCATAATTAAGATAGAGCTCCAGCATTTGCCTGGTATAAAAATGGGAAAGCACGGAAAACCATCTTCAAGACTGCCGACAGCTGTGGCTCGAACCCACTATCTCCCGGATGCAAGCTAATAGCTACGTGACCCAAACCGCACAGCCACTTGCTCGGTCTTCATACGCCAGGAAGGGAATACCATGGATGATATTTTCAAGGCGGAGGGCTGTCAGTTACTTCGCCCGTTCATCCATCCAGCGTAGCTATTGCTGTCCAATGGGGCGCATGGTATTCAGCTTCGACTTGAGTGCCTAGTTCACCATTCTCCCTTGCGACGTGCGGGCTAGACACCGTACCCACCGGATTCCTCTGTTTCTGCAAGATTGTTGGTTGCTGCATTAGAAGAGATTTTTTTCACTCTTTTTTCTTTCCTTCTTAATTTGCTTACCGTCCAAGGTAGAGGGGGTTGTTATAGTTACAAAATGATGATAAAACATAATGAACGTGCTTGTGCGTGTATGTGTGTCTTTATAAGCCTTAATCAAGGTACAGCCCCAGCATTTTCCTGATGAAAATGGAAAACCACGGGAAACCATCTTCAGGGTTGCCGACAGTGGGGTAGTAGTAGAAAGGTTAATACTTGTAAGGAGGACCAGTACATCGATCAGGCAGCCTCACCTGCTATGCCACGAAATTTGATAAGTGGTAAGAGGGCTGGAATGGGGTCGAACAATCTCTTATTGAATGTTGGCGGGAAGGAGCTGGGGAGTTAGGTAACCTTCTGTTTCAACTTGCCGTTCCTCTTAAAACTACTAATTGACACAAAGGCCCACCGTACTCTCTTTCTTTTTAACAAGTTTGCTTTACGTCGCACCAATATATATAGGTCGTATGGCGACGATGGGATAGAAGTAGGAAGGAAGTGATCGTGGTTTTAATTAAAATTAGCCTCAGTCGTTTCCTGGTGTGAAGATGGGAAGCCACGGAGACCATATTCCGGGCTGTTGGTAGTGGGGTTTGAATCCACTATCATCCGAATGCAAGCTGATAGCTACGTGACACACACCGCTTAGCAACTTGCTCGGTCCATCGCACAGTGGGACGAAATGACGAAAACGTGGCCGAAAGTCTAAATCTTGGTAAAATTGGACATAAATGGGTACTATTAGGTTTTTGATACTGCTGATTACGAATCTGATGTTAAAATTGAAAAATTCAAAATGGCGGATCCAATATGGCGGACCAAAATTCGTAAAAGTTGCTTTAATTGGGCAAAAATGAGTATTATAAGGTTTTTGATACTGCTGATTACGAATCTGATGTTAAAATTGAAAAATTCAAAATGACGGATCCAATATGGTGGACCAAAATTCGTAAAAGTTGCTTTAAGTGGGCAAAAATGAGTATTATAAGGTTTTTGATACTGCTGATTACGAATCTGATGTTAAAATTGAAAAATTCAAAATGACGGATCCAACATGGCGGACCAAAATTCGTAAAAGTTGCTTTAAGTGGGCAAAAATGAGTATTATAAGGTTTTTGATACTGCTGATTACGAATTAGATGTTAAAATTGAAAAATTCAAAATGGCGGATCCAATATGGCGGACCAAAATTCGTAAAAGTTGCTTTAATTGGGCAAAAATGAGTATTATAAGATTTTTGAAACTGCTGATTACGAATTAGATGTTAAAATTGAAAAGTCAAAATGGCGGATCCAATATGGCGGACCAAAATTCGTAAAAGTTGGTTTAATTGGGCAAAAATGAGTATTATAAGGTTTTTGATAATGCTGATTACGAATTTGATGTTAAAATTGAAAAATTCAAAATGGCAGATCCAATGTATCGAACAAAATTTTTAATATATAATATTAATAGGCAAAAATATAGTTAATTAATTATTGAAAAACTAAAGTAGTTATTTTTTTGAATTTAGGATTTTTCAATTATTATCAATAAATATAATTTGTGAATATTAATACATTTTATTAGAATTGAACGAAAGAAACATTACAATATAAGTTTACATCTTTATCCTTATCCTATTGGCTTTGATGTTCTTCAACAGTTGCTTCTGATTCATCTTCGAAATCGCTAATCTGTCCGCCCGAAGCATAATCTTCGAAGGAATCACTGTCCCCACAAAAATCATCGTCGTCTGAACCTTCATCACTGTTAGAAGCAACTAGAGGTAACACTAAGGGAGCTTTCGCTTCTGGTAATAAACCCTTCTCTTTTTTGCGACGTACTTGACGCTTTTAACTCGAGAACACTTTCGTGCGTGGTATTCTCGGTTTCGGTTAATTAATTTATTAGTCGCTTCTTGCGCTTCTTCTGATAGTTTGCCAATCGGTAGTAATGCTGCTTTTACTATATCCGGTCCGTGGATCAGTAGTCGGTGAACTCCAGTTGGCATGTTGTACCAGGGATACAGTTGAACAAAGTATCTGGCTGTTTCTGTACAATATTTGCGAAATTTATCTATGTTAATTTCTTCACCACTTGAAATTGTTTGCAATATAACGTGAAAACGATGAATCAGATCCTGATTGACTCCGGTTATACTTTTCTAAGTTATGCGTCAGATCCTTCAAAAGAAGGGTCAATGTTTCCATCTCCTTTCATCACATTCTTTCCTTTACTATGCTACACGTATAAATAATAGCATAATTCACAGAAATAGTGCTATAACTGAAATTTTATATAACTTTTTACAAAATGCATAAATATCGGCTAATACCAATTTTCACTTCAAATGTGGTTCATTACCGGAGTAGTGGCTAGTAGTGCGTTTTTCCAAGAGATTTTGAAAGTAAATTAATTATACTTCATCATAGTATGCGAGATTTAGCCGAATGTTGTCGTATACATAACTTTTACCCATCATTTGTTACTATATTTCAGTATTATTTTACGTTATTTAGCATAAAAGTTAATTATAAATAAACAACTGTTACTATTTTGTTTAACATCTAATAAGGTTTGAATAATAAACTACAGGACCTGCGACCAAGCGCTGCTTCCACAAAATTTCTCTAGTCACCTCTAATCTGTGCTTCCTTGGTTAATTATAAATTATAAATAAACAATTGTTACTATTTTGTTTAACATCTAATAAGGTTTGAATAATAAACCACGTACCTGGAGAAACATTATCCATTTTGTCGATAATTTTATAAACGTCTGAGATCACTTTTATCAATATCTTAACATGTGATACGTTGCTCGCTCAGCTTGTCTCGTGCGTGACTAACAGAAACGCTACGCATTTGCCCTGCTGTGCAACTTCACAATGAACCGGCCGGCTGTTTCTAGGGCCGGAATTCAATTCATGAGTCAAAAATCCCCAATAGAAAACTTTTTTTTCGGACTTTTGGCCACGTTTTCGTCATTTCGTCCCACTGTGCATCGTAGTGTTAACAGTTTACTCTGTGAAGAGCCGGTCCTTGTAGAGACAGATGCCACATTCATACTTTCATTCAAGCCGCGAATCAGATTACTGTCCTGTATTTGCCTGAACCAACTATATGATCGACCTGTCGAAGTCAGGTACCACGAACCTACTACGCTGGCGTAGCAGGGGGAGAGGTGATACTCCCACGTGGCGCGTCCCAGGTGGCGGATAGGAGGATCCTAACCGGCTTGCCGGCGGACTTGAGGGAAATAAAATACCTCTCGCGGACCAAACACAGTACCCCCTGCGGGTGGGGGACGAGCATGTAGAATACACCCGCAGTATCCCCTGCCTGTCCTAAGAGGCGACTAAAAGGGGCGACCAAGGGATGATTGAATTAGAACCAAGAAACTACTTTTGATTCGTACCATCATGCGGGGAACACCATGTGTTCGTGATTAGAAGCAGCAAGAGAGGGTTCTCCTTTGGGTTTCCAGTACCCGTGCGTCGTACCCATGTGAACAACACCGCGGGTCTGGGCGTTGCCTGTGAGTTGTACCACTATCTGAGCGACACCGTGGATCTGCGTTGCCTGTGATTAGTATCCACTATGTGAGGAACACCACGGGATAGTTCGAGTCCCTGTGGTTAGTACACCTAGGTGAGGAACCTCATCGGTTTGCGTTGGCTATGAGTGGCGCCATTGTGTGAGAAACACCATAGGTTTGCGTTACCTATACGAAGTACAATACTTGTGAGTAGTACCATCTTGTGTGGAAGACCGTGAGTCTTCGCTACTTTTGATTAGTACCCCAACATGACAAATACCATGGTTATACTTTACTCGCGACATGTACCATTCTGAGGGGCCTTAGACCTGGTTTTTGGACCCCTTTAGACATCAAACACCCTCGATTCAGGACTGTGCTTTATAAGTGGTCTCTTGGTCAGTAATAGTGTTATTTATGACCTTTTTTGAGTCGGATACACAGTTTTTTTGTTTGGTTGTTTCTTGTTTGTTTTTGTTTTTTGGGTTCATGTCCATCCATTCATTTTTCATGATTTTTTATTTTGGTCAGTGAATTTTTTGAACTTTTTGTTGTCATTTCATTTCGTACCATTAGAGGCCGATGACCTCGATGTTAGGCCCCTTTAAACAACAAGCATCATCATCATCATCATCATCATCATCATCATCATCATCATCATCATCATCATCATCATCATCATCATCATCGAAGTCAGGTACAATAGCTAGATCAGTCTAAATAAAGATTAAATAATTAAATGTTGTAAAAATAATGTACTCATTGCTAATCTATTTTTACATTTTACTATTTACCGTAATTTAGGTAGGAAATCTATATTAAAAAATGCAAGTCGGTTTGGAGCGATCTATATATAGAGATATGAAAATGTAAAGAGACGTGGATTAATGTGGCATTTTCAGGCATCTTAGAAACTTTAAAAGCATCCGGTAGATAGTAGGTTCGAATCCCACTATCGGCAGCCCTGAAGATGGTTTTCCGTGGTTTCCCATTTTCACACCAGGCAAATGCTGGGGCTGTACCTTAATTAAGGCCACGGCCGCTTCCTTCCAACTCCTAGCCCTTTCCTATCCCATCGTCGCCATAAGATCTATCTGTGTCGGTGCGACGTAAAACCCCTACCAAAAAAAAAAAAAAACTTTGTACTCCGTACCACAGAAGCTGATGACCTCAGGATCCGTAACAAAATCGAAAATATTCAAAATTCGCTGAAGGAGCAACGCTGGGGGTTTCAAATTTGGGGCCCAGTAAAAGAACGCACTCGGATGTATTTACCCAAAAGGATAACCTATAGGCTTCATCAGCTTCCTGAAAGTCACAATTTTTACCCCCTACCCAAATCAAGATAGCGGCACAATCTGCCAGACGAGCTAGAAAATAGAAATTTGGCATAATTATAGCTTACAGCCTGTAACCGACGGAAAAATTCCAAGTTGTTTAGATTTTTCACTTTTTACGCCCGGTAAATATAGAAATATGGAAGCCATTTTAATGACGGTGCAGCACTTCGTTTCGAGCTATTTGATGGATAAACGGTAGGTCGTATCTCAAAACGGATGGCACAATCTTGGTTCAATTTGGGGTGATCTACAACCTTGGTCTTATGACTTTTCGTCGTATCCCTATACCTTATACAGTACGTTATATTTGGCTGTATTTCTCGCATATACATAAATGTTGTACTTTTTATACGTATAATTCATAGTTTGATACACTAATAGGCAAGATAGAATGTTCAACTTCTGCATGAACATTGGCCGCGCAGTGGCCATTTGTGAGCCAAACTGAATGTTTCTAGCCGTAACATATGCACTGTTTGAAAACTGTACCCAAATTTTGCCCTATTCAACGTTTCTTACTCATTCTAACCTATAAATAGAGGGAGATACAAGAAAATATCATAGAATCAACCATTTAGACCGCTATAAGCGGCGTCTTATGGTGCAGTCCGTTTGTTGATATGATGAACCGTTTAGCAGCAGTTAATCTGTAAATGAAGGTCTACTTTTGGGTCCATGAGATCCCCTATACCCTACAATTTCTAGAAAGGAAATAATGAGTTTAATCCCTTCCAAGACAACATACCTCTGTGAATGTACCTTTCCTGCTCTCACACATATGAAGACTAAGTACAGATACAGAGCAAAAATAGAGACTGATCTTCATTTCCAGTGACTACTATTATAAAATGCTTTGTCTTTGGAAGACAGCACCATCCAACAACTGCAACAAGTGAATTTTCCAAGTAAGTTTCCAGATCCAACCTGTTGTAATTATTAGCCAAGTGTCAAATTGTTTTATAATATCTGTGCATTTACAAATTATCTTTATGTAAATGAAGTTAAACTGAACTTTCAAAGAAAGTAAGTATTAGTCCTAAGTTATATGAATAAAATAAAACATGGTATAATTATAAAATTCTGTTTTTTTGTTTACTGAATGCAGTATTATATTCTGTGGCTAAGGGGTCGGACATACATGCGATATGTTCAATGGGCCTCAGAGACAAACTCTGTTCTATCATTTCCTTGTACAGGGTGACGAATTTCCCAAAAGTGTAACGCGTCAGTTCGGTGGCAATTTCGGTGACATTTCATCAGTAGCTGTGAGGATTAATATTGTTTCTTTGAATTTAATTGAAGCATTCATACATGATAGGCATAGTGCCTGTCGTATTTGGGAATCAGTATCAGTGCAGTGTCTGCTCCGTGACATTGTATAACGTCGCCAATGACATTTTTGCTGCTTGGTGGGCGTGTTATGGTGTGTGAATGACGAACAAGACATTCAACTGGTTTGTAATTTTCCTATTCTCTATTTTCTCTTACAGTCAAGTTCATGGCAGCAGTTTCAGAACTGATATTTCCAACACGATAGTAAATAAATGAAAGCAGATAACCTATACATAGGCAAATTTTTCATTTTGACGTATCGAGTGACTCGACGAAACTGCGTTGGTAAAATAAAAAAGAAAGACATTGTTCAGACATATTGAAATATTAAGAAAATACATTCCCATCATCAATCATTTTATAGTACACGATAATGTATAATCCAAAATGTACTCTGTTCTCTCATGCCTCATGTTCCCACTTCCATTTTATCACCTCATGATATTTCTCTTTCTTTTCATTCTGAATATTATAGCAATCACTATTATGTTCGTAAACTGTCACTGGTAAGTCACGGTTGCCACTGAAGCTGTACTCACGCGGCACTGACGTCACTGACAAGTCACGGATATGTATAAATAGTCCCCAATGCGTGTTAAGCTGAATAATATAGAGTTTAATCCAGAACTTAGTCTTTTATACACCATTCGCTCCATCCAGTTCTTCATTTTGTGATGGACGCTACAGAACACAAAATTTACTAAGCTCTTCTAAGCTGTTCTGAATATATAATTTATTGGCAAATGATTGATTGTTTATCCAGGAAAGGAAGGTTTATTCTTCCACCGAGTGAGTTGACCTCGCGGTTTGAGTCACGTAGCTGTTAGCTTGCAACTATATAAATACAGTTGTAGGGGGTCTGCTGTCTGTAATATCGCTTGTCTTGCCAATTTTTCAGATATTTCTCCCTTTTAGGTCAACTCAAGACGGTATCAGTGGTTTTTATTTTTCGTGTCTGTTTGTCTGTTTGTTTCACCATCACGCCGAAACGGCTGGATAGATCTCGACCAAACCTCATATTTGGAGTATACTGATACCGGTGAAGGTTTCAATATGCATATGATTTCAAACATCTCTGAATATACTGGGGTTTATAGGAAAACTAGAACAGTTTTCTTCCATTGTCTCTTATACTACTGATTTTCTATAACATCCGTGGACTATATGTGAAACGCCCTTCATTATAAACAACTTTTGTTATGTACATAATTTTGCTTAATATTCAAATGACGGAGGATATCACTCTTTCCTGAGGGTCTCGTGCCCTGCATGGAGTGAGCGATAGACCGACAACGAACCTACAGGTTACCATGGCAACGTCTCTGTTTGCCAGCAGGGGAGTGACTATTGTCATTTACGTCATCATTCCTCTAAACTCGTGGTTGTTCATTCCGTAGAAAGCAAGAGAGACGTCCAACAGCCATTCCTGCGGGATATTGGCGGAATACCATTGGAGGTTACAATCGTCCTTGAATAGCACTAGGGGCGTTGTTAATATTTGAATACGGTGCGACGTAAAGCCCCTAGCAAAAAAAAAAAAATGAATATTTGAACAGTACCGCGGAGTGTAGCCCATTATTTCACACCGTAAGGTGTTTTCTGGCATTTGCTACAATGTTTACTGTACTTCTGTTCTACGTCTGTTTTCTGCTTTAATTTCTTGCCTCAGCCTTGTCTCTTTAGTCTTAAGTAATAACACCGTAAGTCATCTTCTTACCTGTTTACCTAAGAATCCCTGCACCTAAATTTCTCCTGTGTTGCTACCTTCTTACATCCGTAAATTATACCATCAGATTTTATTGAGGAGCATCATATTTTCCAATACATCGACTTAGTATTTACACATTTCTCCTATCCGGCTGTCCTCAGTTATAATTCTATTTTCTATTAATTTCAACTTACACAAGTATTAATTTCTTCCTTCATTACTCCGTATGTATGCGAGTGCCAATCCCGAAACCTGGACACTCTTCGTTGAGAAAAAAATTCCAAGCTGTTCAAATGTATAACTTTTGCCCGTGGAAAAAATTGAAATATGGATTGAGTTTAATGATGACGCAGACCTTCGTTTCTGGGTAGTTCGTATATAAACTTTAAGTCGTATTACAAAACAGATAACACAAACGCTGTTCAATTTGGAGAGATCTACAACTTTGGTCCTATGATTTATTGTTACGTCTCGATTGTTGATACGTAATATAGTGCTTCATTTCCCGATAATACACAAATCTTTGCAACTCGATTGTGACTGGCATTAGGAAAAGGGGCCTGTCTTTATAATGAAAACTCTCCATCTCTATTGTGAATGGCATTTGCCAAGTGAGCCTGCCGTTATAGTAGAAATTCCCGAACTCGATTGTGATTGGCAATAGGAAATATGGACTGCCATTATCAGCAAAACTTCCCCAATGCCTGCGGGACTCAATTCCGGCACCTCGACATCTCCGAAAACCGTAAAAGAAGACTTCAGGTCTATTCAGACATATCCGTGCCGTGTCAGTGCCGTGATATATCAGTTCCGTGACATAGAGATGGCTATCCACACCTATCAGTATTGTTTCAGTTTCAGTTCAGTGATTGCCGAGATGTCACAGTTTACGGATGCTGAAGTATTTGAGCACCTTCAAATACCACCGGACTGAGCCAGGATCGAACCTACAAAGTTGGGATCAGAAGGTCAGCGCCTCAACCCTCTGAGCCAGTCAGCCCTGCTACATACCGGATGAGTACAATACGTTTATGTTCTACTTTGGTATCTTCCTTGTTCTCTTCGAACACAGTGTGGAGCTATTCCTGTGGAAAGGTTCAGCTTTTCGATTTGAGTTGACTTGAAACAAACGGTTATTAACTTACAAGTCCTGTTTGGCATCAGATAAATAAGTACCAAATTGGACAGGCATACTCTGTGGCAGAATAACAGACCGTCAAGGCTGAAGTTCGAAGAGTTTGTAATTTATTACCCCGCCGTGATCCAACCAAATTTCTCAGCAGTGTGTTCCTATTATAAAGTCGATTAATAATATACTATTTATATTATTATTTTGTATTACAAATAATACTGCTGTAATTGAGATGAAAATCCTGTAGCAAGCAATACATTGAATTAAATAGGTGGCAGTTACTACGCGTCACATAGTCCTACGCACACGAGTATATGTACAACAATACACATCATTGTAATCGTGAAACTAGTATTAGTACTTGTACATGCACGATGTCGTGTATACTCGTCTAAGTTTCTACTGTGTACGCACATGACAGAACTTCTCAGGTATAAATCTTTTACGTTTTTACTTTTTTAAACTTTATTACTTCTGTAATTTTTGGGTGGCTCTTGTATTTGAAAATACATTGACATATACATCTTCTCACATAAAATAGACTTAATTGTGAAACACGATGCAGTAAAACCGTATTACGGATTTAATCATCGCCCGCGACTTGTAACTCACACGGTAGACCAACTTTTATAATGCTGTGCCTGAAAGTATCGATACGTAATTGCCCCCGGATGGAAACCATGTCGATATATTGAAGAGAGACAGGGGAGAAATTAATTTTGTATTCAGTGTTCAAGCTATAAACACAAATACTATTTCGCTATATGTAGCAGTTTACACGCTATTAATGATAAAATATTGGGCGAAAACGACATTTCATACAGTGGATCTCAAAGCTGTGAACGGAGTTATAATTCTCTTCGTCTCTTTGCTGAGAGAAATTTCATGTTTTTATCTAAAACGGCAACTTCCAGTTTATGAATTTTAATCCAATGATTCACAGAAATTAAAGAGAGAATCACTCTGTTGTAAAGAAGACATCTTCTGACTAGTAGGTGTATAAACGTAAACATTGGGAAAAGATTTGCTAAAACCTTTGCATGGAGTGTATTGAAACCGTACAGTGTCCTGTACAGCTCCATGGGAATGATATGGGCCTTTATACTCCATTAAAATTACTCCTAAAGGTCGCGTCATTGGTAGCAGTATGGGCAAAGGGGATCGAGCGGCGGCATGCCAGAATGGGACCCGCGAAAGGAGCGCCTGCGAGCAAAGGAAAGACAAAGCAACAGCCAAGCCCTCGCGGAAATACGCTCTCAACTCGCAGAGAGAGATAGAAGGGGACGCGATGCTGGAGTAGTCAGATACGCCCCGAGGTGGAGCTTAGCTTCCCAGAGTGCCAAACGAACATAAGGAACTTCCGGTTTTTTATGCACGTGTCACGGGTGCCAACATCGGACTTTGGCGCGTAAAAACGGGGTGATATTTTTAATCCAGACATAGGAAAATTATGTGAGACACACCATTGAATAGAGCGGAATTTTCTGAGTTCTCCAGACTAAAAATATGTAATAACTTATGCAGGGGAAGAAATGAGGTCACCAGCTGTCAAGATGTAACATATCGCTAACACATGTGGATACAGCGGCGTCACCCCAAGCCAAGAATCGCGCTTAGGAGATAGCTCCACCCCCCAGAGGACGCTATGAATTAATCAAAGGCGGGAAGCAAACTACATAAAAACTGCTGATCGGAGATCCAGCACGCCTGGCTCAAATGAAAGAGGAGACAGAGGGCTACAAGATGCAATATTCAAATATCGTCAATTCTTGGTACGAAAGGAGCTCTTGTTCTTAATGAACCGTGAACGTTGACGCCCCCGAGCTTCCGGCGGGCAAGATAATATAGCCCGAGCAGGCCATGGTAGAGACAGTTGTTCTTTTACGGTCGTTGAGAAGGACACTATGTCCCGCGGTGCTCCATTTACAGTCAGAAACCCCTGACCGCGTACAAAGAAGTGTTATTGTGTCCAAAAGCCTTTGTGTAGTGAACGGGAGGCCAAACGAGCCTAGGTATTGTTTCTGTGCTGCGTGTCAAACTAGTAAAAACCGCGAGCATAATTTACCAACAAGTAGCAGAATACGGCTGAGAAACTGCCGGTTTAATGAGTCAGTGAAATTCATAATTAGGTATCACCCAAAGTGTTACTTCGAATCAGGGGCTCGAGTCTCGTGAGCCACCCGGTTCTTACTGTGAACGCGCCGCCGTGGTTTGAAAGACCGTCTTATTCGTGGGTGTAAACTCTGAAATAGAGGACGTGTGACGAGTGTAAAGGTGTTACCCACTTGGATTACTGTAAGATTTCAGCTGTGACGAGTTCCCCAGGATGTCGGACGTGTATGGACCAGGGATGAAGGACTGCACGCCCGCCACCTCCCGAGTGGTCATGGAGTACTAAGAACTTCACCATGGGTCTCCCGTGGAAGGATAAACAACGGCCACCAAACAGATGAGTGATGTCCAAATTTAATTTCTAAGCATGACATAACCCGGGGATAGGGTTAGCGTTCTTTTGTAAATATCAAAATGTTGTAAGTTAATGCATGTCCTATATGGAAATTTTATTGATTTTATAATGTTGAAGTAAAATTTAAGGGAGCTAAATTCCCGGACGACTCATATTTCTTTCTTAATGATTAGCTTATCGTGAGGGTTATATTTTTAGTAATATGTAGAATGTCCTAGCAAGGATGGGAACAAGGTTAGGAGAATATTTGAGTTTCCCGTAGGGGCGGTTGGAAAAATAGTGCTGGCAAGCAGGGAAACATGTCGAAATATTGGTAGTCACTGTCCCACGAGGTTGTCAAATATGCCAGGGAAACTCATGGGTCAGTCAGACAATGCATGCCTAGCTTACAGATATAATCAGTGCATGGACTGCAAGAAAGAAGAAAATCCCGACCGGGAGAGGTACATATTGTGTGATTTAGATAAGTGTGAGGGACCATGTGCAAGTCTCCCGTGATTTTTGATTAATTGGCCATAATGGTTTGGAGTGTTTTCTTTTAATCTATAGCCGGGGTAAGGCCCAGAGGCGGGAGCCCTTAATCTTTGGTCAGAAGGTTTAAAAGATAAGTGTATTTATATGGTATGAACGAGGAGCCATGAGAGCCATAGGCCCAAGGGAAGAAGATACGCGATATGAGACGTAGCGAGAAGGCCGAATAAAACATTACGATGAGATGATTGAGAAGTGATCGTGCCCCAGTCTCAGTGATAATAATGAGAAGGGAGTGAATAAAAAGAGTATTTTATGGGAATTCCACGATAATATAAATAAGCAAATGAAATGGGCCAAGGATGTGTCCCCGAGACGAGAAGGTGAACGTTTGAGGGAGAGAAGAATTTGAATGGCCGGGCGAAGTGAATGGCCGGCCTTCCTTGTTGTGAGTGTCTAGCTCTCGCCCCCCGTGACAAAAGGGTCCCGTATCCCATTGTGAGGGCTTGGAGCCCGGGTCTGCTCGCGTTCTTTTGTTTGGGTTAAATGGCTTAGCTAAGAATACTTGTGTAATGATAATATCACGGTAACTTCTTTTAAAGGTATTTAATAAATGAGTAGGGATCCCCCCAGATATCCGGCGAGATGAGATTGTAGCTATTCTCGGTATCTACAGAAACCCACAGTACCTCTCGGTCGGGAGTCTGCCAGTTCGACGCCGGATGATGACGGCGCCCTTGAGCGAGCTGCTTCCAAGCTTGCGCTTTGGGCCGGAGACTGTGATAACCATGCTGTTTTCTTTTCTAGGAAGGGTTCTCCGGTGTGCATGAAGTGTATATATCCATATGTTTTGTGTATGTTTCGTAATGATGTGCACATATTTTTGAGTTCAAACAGAACCTATGTGCACGACGTGTGGTCTTGGTGACAGATGAGAAGTCCGGGGTTTAGCAAAAATGGTATTTGTGTTTGTTTGTGCATTATGCAAAAGTGTCTTTTAATATGATATTATATATAATGTAGGCCCCGGTTATGTTCGTGCTTAGAACAGCTAGTGATATTTGTGTATCGGGACATCAAGTCATCTCACGGTGTGATCGACAGAATAATGTACAAATTTCATGAACGGTATGAATTAATGAGGACAAATGAACGATAGCAAGTCGCAAAACCTCAATCATACCGTTATGCAGACGACGCCCATGGGCGATTCGTATTTTTAAATGATTATTATTTTCTTTTCCTCCCATATGTGGAGAGTCATTGTATAGAGCTGTGTCAACTTTTTTTTTATGGTCATATTTGAATAAATTTGCATTCGTAACCCCTATTTATGATTCTTGTCATTTGTAGCAGTGTTAAGCAGTATCCAATAGGCATTTGAACCCAGAAATCCTACTTTCATATTATAGACATAAGGCTCCATCTTAAGTATTTGTTGTTGTTGTTTTCTTTGAACGTACCACTTCCCCAAGTGCTCAGGCTGCCGGGCCGGCACAGAAAGTAGGAAGGGGAGCGGTTCGAAGCTCGTTAAGCAATTCGACCCGCTCTTCAATCCAATCTCATCCGTGGGTGTTTACCCCGGTACGTGGAGGCATTCTTATGCGTGGGTCATCCATTCGAAGCCCGGTAGGGTGTAGTATTATTGCACAGACTGCAGAAATACAAGATTTGAAAATCTGGAAACAATTGGAAATCGACAGGATAGATTATCCCTAACCTCAGCCTAATGGAGTGGCAATCAAATCAAACAATCCTAAATTCTCAAGTAAGTAGCTTTTGTAGAATGAAGGAAAATACAAAGTTGAAGATATCCAGGTCTGTCAAACTAATATTGGCTCTTTGTCCGAGTTGTCCATTTCGTTGTACATAGATACCAAGAGTACATAAAAAGAACACAGCCCAACCTGAATGAAGTACGTAATTGAAGACAAATATATTTACAGAGAATTCATTACGTCACAACGTTGTTGGGAACCATGTCGGAGGGAAAAATTCCAGAGAGGAAAGGAAGGCAAAGATCTTGCAAGAATGTGTGAATTCAGCAAAGAATAAAATAAGCAGGAATTTAAAAAACGGGCGTCTTAAGACACATCTACATAGTTACAGTGTTACAGTGAAACCATTAGAAGACAAAGGAGTGAATGGTTAATGAACGTCCAGCCCGAGAGGGAGATTGTATTCTACAGTGTATATTATTTCTGGAATTGTCTGGAAAACCTTGTATTTCTTCGCTCTGTCAGAGCCAAAGTTGTAGGGGATTACTTTAAACACTTTTATGGTCGTTTTCTATTTGTTTTTGAGTTGTTTGTTTTATTTCATTATAGCAATAATTATAATTATAACAGGGTTTTACTTTATTATACATGAATTAGTAGTTTTCATTGAGCTAGAGGCTTTTAATTTGAATAAAAGTTCTGACAACACATGTATTAATAGCGACGCTAGTAGCACCATCCTTTTGCAACCTTTCATTGAATGTGTTGTGAAGGTAGATTCAGATGATGTAAAAAATTCAGTAAGCTTGCAGGTTGATGTGTAATAGCAACCTCTGGCTCCATGAGGATAGTTTTCGGAAACAATTGCCCCAGTAGAAACGATGCCAGATTCGACTGGCACTCGCTGTCTTACTGACTAAATAAAGAATTTTCAAATTCAGCATAACGCTTGACATATTAATGTGCGAAATGACCAGAATTTCAGTGCCTTTATACACTATAAACTCTAACGGGATATGAAGTTACCATATATGGAAGTACAAACGTCATGAACTAATTTCAAAAGGATGGAGAATTTCATCCACTTTTTGCGCTTAAAGTGATATCTGCAGGATTACAGCGAGCCATAATTTATCTATAGCGTATCTGGAGCTCGAGCTGTGCTGTATTTATTGTGACTCTACAGCGAATAACTACAAAATACATAAATATAATAAAAGTGCACAAATATGAAAATGTCAAATACATGGGTATTCATAACCTACACAGGGAACAAAACATTCAACACGGAAGTGATTTACACTGTTTTATTCTTGAATTTAAAAGTTTCGAGCTGCAGTCTCCCAATATGTCGGATGTTGGCTTCATCAGAATAGCACAGTTATATCCTGTTGATCGAGAGATCCGTGGTCAAATGTATCAATGGAGATGTTTCAGTACGCTACACTGATGAATTTATATAAACACAAGTGCACGTAGTTACGGTAAAATGAAAGTGAAAACACGAAAACAATGAAACTGTGGCGACAAACAGCTGTTGATTGCTTGAAGTTTCCGATATGCTTATACCGGATTGGTCATTCGAGCCATGAGCTAAATCGTTAATTTAATCTTTTCTCAACAATATAGCGATCGTCTGTGATAAATATTGTTCAATATCGCTCATACATCAAAACATATATCGAAGAATTCAGGGAGTCATTGTAGATTTTTGATGGGACGCTATGAGTTATATGTTTACTATCCATCGCCATTAAGTCGCTTAGGAATGCCAGAATATTTCAGTACGAAAGGGTTCTTTTATGTTCTAGTAAGTATACTGAAACAGGTCATTCGAATTTAAGCGCCATTATTTACATTCCACCCCTACAAACTTGATTTTACGATGTCAGAACCTAACTGCTCACCAAAGTCGACATAATACAGAATAGAAAAATACAGCGATATTATAGCGGAGGTCTTAATAAATACTGTGTTGAGGAAAGGAAATCTTACAGTATGTGTAATAAGTGCAAAGCGTGTAATCCAACTGACATTAACAGTTTTAAGGAATATTCAGTTCCTCTTTTACAGTCTATGCTACCATGAACTTTTGACCATTGATTTTTATGTGATATATAAAGTAAAAAAGACATTATTATTCAGAAACTCTTTACAACCAAGTTTATAGGATATATACTACATTTCACCAGGGAGTATTCACGCATATTGAAGTGCTTATTTCAGTTTCAGTTTACGAATAAATTTATACTTTCTTCAAATTTAATATTTTACTTCGGTGTAATGTATTTTCTTTCCCTTTCTCCCCATCCATTGCATTTTTAAGAAGGCTTGATAATTCCATTACTTCTACCCTTAAATAACTACAATTGCAATGTAATTATTCTACACCCAGTAGAGTTTTGGAGGACATACTATACTTAAGGTGTGTTCTCTCGAAAGAAGACTGTGACCTGACATACTTTTTTTTGCTAGTGGCTTTACGTCGCACCGACACAGATAGGTTTTATGGCGACGATGGGATAGGAAAGGCCTAGGAATTGGAAGGAAGCGGCCGTGGCCTTAATTAAGGTACAGCCCCAGCATTTGCCTGGTGTGAAAATGGGAAACCACGAAAAACCATCTTCAGGGCTGCTGACAGTGGGATTCGAACCCACTATCTTCCGGATGCAAGCACACAGCCTCGCGCCTCTAACCGCACGGCTAACTCGCCCGCTGACATACTTTTTGTCTCCTCTCTATTATGTAAATTAAATATAGGCGTGATAACCATAGGGTAGGAGATAAACTGTAGGCAAACTTTACATGTCACTAACAATTCACTCCAAATCCTCACAAGAGAGACTCTACCGATCAGGAATTCTAATAATAATCTATATAAATATAGTCGTAGGGGGTCCGTTGTCTGTAATTTCATTTGCTTTGCCAATTTTTCAGATATTTATCCGTTTTAGGTCAACTGAAGACCGTATCAGCGGTTTTCATTTTTCGTGTCTGTTTGTACCACCATCACGGCAAAACGGCTAGATCGATCTCAACCAACCTTCATATTTAGAGTGTACTCATCCCAAGAAAAGTTTTGATATGAATACGATTTTTTTAAAATCTGAATAGACGGGCTGTTATAGGAAAACAAGAACAATTTGCTCCATTTACTCTTGTACTATTGATTTTCTGTAAAATCCGTGGGCAATATACGAAACGTCCTTTCATTATAAACAACTTTAGTTACATGTTCACAATTTCTATTACTCTTCAAATGACGGAGAAAATTACTGATTTCTGCGGGTCTGATGCTCTGCATTGAGTGACCAATAGACCGACAGACCCACAACGAACCTACACGTTCCCATGACAACGTCTCTGACTGCTTGCCAGCAGGGAAATAACGTATTGCCATTTTCGTTATTATTCCTGTAATCTCGTGGTACCGGGCGAGTTGGTCGTGTGGTCAAGGGCACGCGGCTGTGAGCTTGCAAATATGTAAATATTCCCTAAAAAACTAAATATGACCTAAACAGGTCAAGTATGACTTAGACATTTTAGGAATAGGTAGCAAATATTAGAGTATTACTAATATTAAACGTGCCAAAACGTGATTAGCGATAATACAGCAGACACATTAATCTTGAAAACTGAGAGTAGGTACGTTAAAGCTTTATACATTCATTCGGTGTCATAGCCTTGAGGCGCAGTACTCACTGTTTTCCTAAAATAAAAAAGGACCAAGAAGCGAAATATTAGCATGCTTTTTGGTATCTGTCAGCGTACGTCTGTACAGAATCTCTTCTAAACGTGCTACCTCTTTCGGAAAAGAAAAGAAAAATAATGCATCCATTACAGGATTTTGAAATCCTGTGTTTGAAATTCGACGCAGATAACAACTGCCTTGTTAGAAACAATGCCCCAATTTTAACAAAATATTCCAAATATATCCATATAATATGACCTTCTATCACTAAAATTAGATATATGACCAAAGCAATAAAAATATGCATTTATATGCAACTTAAAATTGCTTTAAACAGGGTCAGAGACCCGTCATTCACAGTTATTTTTCAAATTGCAGGTGAAATGACCTCAGAAAAGAAATATGACCTTCGATTAACATCCGAACCTTAATAATAATAATAATAATAATAATAATTGTACCGGTTGGTACACCTATACGCCGCACATTTGAATTTTCCGCCTTAAATTACTTTCTACCGGAGAAACTCTGAAATTTAACAACTGAATTAATCCAACAGTTCCTCAGAAGATACCACTGTGTGTATTTCGATTTCTTTTGGTTTTTTTGGTTCATCAAGAAGTGTGGACCTTCTCTGACAGATGTCTCTACTAAAAAAAACTATGATCATGCACCCTGGTGCGAAGGGAAGGAACTTTTTGAAGAAATTTTGTAATCGAAAGTTTGTCTTTACTAAATTTTGTTCTTTCATTTTTTGGGTTGGCAATATTAATCTTTCTTTCCGCCAGTTTTGAACTCAGCCAATCCCGAATTTCTTTAATTAATTTTTGACCAATAGTGTCTTTCTTCTTCGATGTTGATGTATAACTTTTAGCTACCCAATAAAGTTGAGTGGGTGTGTCTTAATTATTCATGAAAGGTCTCGAAGCTTCCACGAGGGTTTAAAAACTGCTGATTTTCTCGGCCGGTGGCCACTTCAACAACATCTCGCTTAGTGTATGGAAGTATAGCAGGGGACGGGTTGCGCCTCTTTCTTCGAGCAGCAGCTCTTCAGCAAAGGCAATGGCCTCTTAACATCTTTATTTCTTTCTTGGTCAGCCGTTTAACCCCCGGGGAAGGTTCGAAACCTTTTCAAGTATCCTACCTGTTTAAAATGTGACTTAGTGCCGGCTTATGTAAACATTTTCTTATTACTTTAAATGTAAATCGGGGATAGAGAGTGCTTTACCCACTCGAGCTCCCCTTCATTTCGACTTGAGGTGACTATGTTTTCGTAACTGATTTTCTAATCTTTCCTAATGTGTTAAAATTTTCTTATACAAGTCACCTATATAGTGTGGGAATAGCCCCTGTGTATCGGCCTAGCGCCACTTAGGTTTTAAAATGTGTAATTAGGAGTGCTAATTCACGCCTCCATTCCTTTTGCGTTTTGGGCCGTTTTTATTAACCTAGTATTTGTCCACTAAGGCCCGGTAGAATGGGTACAAGATACCCCTGTTTCCTTGTAAGTGTGCCTTGAGGGCAGTTTGTAGTAAAGTCCGTTTATGACCGTTTGATAGGCTTGAAAGATTGAGAGCGGTCAGCTCTTTCTGGTATTTTGGAAGGTGCCTCTAGGAGGCTTGACATTACGAGGTGGGAGCAAATGCTCCATGTAATTAGGGGTTTTCTGCCCTTTGGTAATTTGTGGTTGTGAGCTGGGAGCTCAGAAATTGTTAAACTTGGGGGCTCGTAGCCCAGAATTGTAAAAACCCCTTAACTTGTACTTTCGTTTGTAAAGTTGCATTGTACCTGATTTTTCTTTGTTATTTCACCTAGTGAAAATTGTTAAATCTTGTTATCAGTTGAAAATATAACCTTTATTCAAATTTTAAATTAATCCTTCGGACCTGTAGTTAGACCCATTCCAGCCCGCACCTTCTTTCACCTCTGCTGATCCACCAAAACACGGTAATAATAATAATAATAATAATAATAATAATAATAATAATAATAATAATAATAATAATTAATACCGAGCGAGTTAGCCGTGCGATTAGGGGCGCGCATCAGTGAACTTGTATTCGGGAGATCGTGGTTTCAAATCTCACTGTCGGCAGCCCTGAAGATGGTTTTCCGTGGTTTCCCATATTACCACCATGCAAACGCTGGGGCTGTACTTTAATTAAGGGATCGGCCGCTTCCTTCCTATTCCTAACCCTTTCATATCCTATCGTCGCCATAAGGCCTATCTGTGTCGATGCGACGTAAAGGCAATTGTAAATAATAATAATAATAATAATAATAATAATAATAATAATAATAATAATAATAATAATAATAATAATAATAATATCCCTAATTTATCTCAAATATGATCTTCCTTCATGCTTTCTTTACACTTCTGCGCACATATCTCAGAAGATAGCTGTGAAAGGAAAGCACAAAGTACATAATTATCGTCAAAATACGGTAAGGCGGTTTATAATTTCACCGTCGTCTTAAAAGAGCATGTGATGTCAACATTACAGCGTCAGACTGAACGCAGATATGGAGAAGAGTGCATTGCTGGAAATACGAGTTAACTTGTGTTTGGGTTAGCGGG
This sequence comes from Anabrus simplex, assembly GCF_040414725.1. Lineage (NCBI taxonomy): Eukaryota > Metazoa > Arthropoda > Insecta > Orthoptera > Tettigoniidae > Anabrus > Anabrus simplex. The sequence goes on along the minus strand of NC_090267.1, from coordinate 319,098,587 downwards.
AGACATAGTGATATATGAGTTAACTCGGGCATGGGATGGGAAAGTTATAGGACATTTCTTACCTTACGAATGTACCGGAATCGGCTGTCAGTGATGTAATTGTAAAGTGAAAACGTGAAACTGCAACCACAGCACAACCACGATCTGGTTAGTCACATGCACACACAGACACCCAGCGATCAACGAACGTTAAAGATGTTGAGCGAGGGAATCGTCAGATTTCTGTAGAAAAAATACCCAGGGAATTTCAAAGTGTTACGCAAAGTATAGCCAGACTTATACCCGAGTCTGGAATTAAAAGGAGTAGTAGGATTTCATGATCGCTCAACTCCTCTCAGTATAAAGCACCACTTTGTGCAAAGAGCGACGCCCCTGGACACCAAGACAGTGGATACAGGTAACTTGGAGTGATAATTCACATTCTAAATTGCGGCAATCTGATGGGAGGATTTGGGTATAGAGAATGTCTAAGCAACGTTGTCTACCTGAATGTTTAGTACCAACAGTGAAGTTTGATGAAAGTGGATTTTGTTTTCTCAAGGCATGGACTCGGCCCTCTTGTAGGATACCGAAACATTCTGAATGCTTTCGTACTGCCTACCATGGAAAGTCTGTTCGATGATAACGATTATTTTAACCAACACGATAAAGGGTTCGAGTCATAAAGCGGGCTCTGTAAATCAGTAGTTTAAGGCTAATAATATTCTCAAACGGAATGGCCCGCCCAGAGTCCTGCAGAGTCCTGGGATGAGTGAGAACGGCGACTTCAGTCCATATCCCACCGTCCAAAACAAACACGCTCTGTGGCTACGGCTCTTTGGGAAGGATGGGATGCTATAGGCCTACCTATGGAGAGGTTCCGACACCTTATCTGGTGGGAAATCTCCTCAACAGAGTCAGGGCTGTGATAAAGGCACACGATGGATCACCATAATAATAATGTCGACTTTTAAAGAATATGTTACTATCAAACTATGGCTTCACTATGAGGTAGATGTCGGAATGCCTCTCATCATATAGTGTATGTAATCCTGTAAACTTGACAATAGAACCATCGTCATTAAATTAAGGGGAGCCTGTGTCAAAAAGAATGACTCGACTAAAGACGTTGAATTCGATTTCAACACTCTTCAGTAGTATAAAGTGCGATTGTGCAGTGTTTTATAAAATTGTAAATTGTAGTTCTTTCGTTACAACAAGTTTAATACTCGAAATCTCCTGGGTCCCAATTAGCTGTGTTTACAGACGTTGTACTTATTATACATTATTATAGATGGGAACGGGATTGGGAATAACATGTGTGCGATGTACAGATAAATAAAGCTTCCAAATCGTCAGAGGAGCATGCTGGAAGGTAAGTCAATTATTTGATAACCAAGTCATTACAAAATGTTTACATGGATGAAATTAGAAACAAAACAACATACAATACAAGAATATGGTTAATGACTTTAATGAAGTTTCTGTGAAGTGGACTGATCTATTTTTCGCCTTCCGCACAGTACACTGCCTCATGATTACTGAGTGGAAGTCGAAATAACAGTTATATGGATTATATTTTCAGATAAATATAATATATGTATGTTATGATGACTCGGTATAAACATACAGAGTTTGTTTACTGCGAGACAAACATGGGCTTATATCCCAAGAGAAAAATACACTTACATCACATCAACAAATAAATACACACAGCCATCAGTTGATTGGCATCAGTAAACCACTGTTTCTCCGTAATTTCTGTTCAATATTGAAATAGATCCGTATCTTGTAAGGCGAAACTCAAATAATATGTAGTAATCGGAGATACACTGTTATACTATAAGTTAACTCTTTCACAACATGGCACGAAAGGAAGATTGATTGGCCCATTAGTGCCCAGAATACAGATTTGTGTCCATTTCAAAACTTGTTCGTTATGACATTCAATAGCCGTTATAATCTTTGCAAGTAAAACTACCAATTGAGAATATATTCATGAAGTTGTAAGTATTTGATAATACTTGTGGAATTCAATTCCTTCAAGTGTAACATTATCGAAAGGGAATCCACAGTAAGAATATATGTATCAAAAATTGTGAGTAAATATAGAAGTTACTAAAATAAGGCGACGAGTTCTTAAAATATATTTTTAAAAAGATTTCTAGTGCAAACTAAGATAGCTTGTTCCTTAAATACTTTTATAGTCTGAAAGATATAGAACTTAGAGGAACACAGAGTAATAATCTGCAGGCAACCTATCTGAACATATAAAAAATATTTAAAATAGTACATTAATAATGCAAATATAATAATACCAAAGATTTCTTGGGCACCAATGGGTTAATTTAACTAAATTAAAAGAGAAATAATGTTAATAAGGAAATGAATTCTATGATAATAACAACAGCAATATCACATGAATGATTATGACATTATGGACAACATTTTTATGTTATGGATGGGAACATTATTCTATACACACAATACCCGTTATTTATGCAGTTGTGATATCAGTAAATTATTGTATTTCGGTATCATAAAATATTAAAACCACAGTAATTTTATGAATATATATATATAACTGTATGTGATTTAATACTGTGGTAATAAATATTTTAAAATTGATTATAAACATATTTGTAATGTCCCAAATATTTTAGCACAGTCAATTATACAATTTTAAACAGACGTCAATGACATTTCTGTTGATGCATTAATGATATGACTCTACGTCCTCCTTTGATTAAATAATAAAAAAGAATTATCGCAACCATCTTTGAGTTCACAAAATAGTTTACATATTTATGTCACATTACTCAAGTTACTGCAACATGTATAGTCTTAATTTATCATATATTTTAGCACTGGTATTTCTTGAAGCGTAGACATCACGACTTATTAACCATTCCGATTTCTTTAAGAATTTTAAAGCACACACGTAAGTAACTAGTTTTATTTTGTTGGCCAGTGGCATTGTACTTCCTTTCATCAAACATTTATCTTTGGATTATTATCAATCGTTATGACTGATGTGTAACAGTGCATATATCTTAAAGATTTTCTTCGGAATGATGTATGTAAAAGATAAAACATTATTTCATCTTATTTGACAAACATATAAATTTTCTGAAATATAAATCTTTAGTGAAACAGGTACTGTATAACATATATTTACACACATGTACACGAAGAAAGATTAAAACACAAAACCATGCTTTGATTTCATTGCATGTTTTGAAGAAAATATAACGCATCTCCCTACTGCATGATATCAGAAAATTTGCTGTCCTCTTGACGTAGGGAGAGGTGGTATTTTTCTTCAGTGCAAGTGGTTTGTGTCGGCTTTGGTCACTTCGGAAGTCAAACATTGTGCAGCAGCATCTGAAAGAGTAGAATAGAACATGTTAGAAACATACACGATATCCTTAACTTACTTATAGATTAATATGAGTTAAACTGTTCCAGTAGATTCAAAGTTAATTTGGAAATATTTTGTTAAAAATATTTTGTACCAATTGGTAAAGGTGGTGCAATCCTGTTATTATAGAACGACACAATTACTTTTATTAATATGCTTAACAGTAACACATCTGAAAGAGGTAGTATCAACGAGTGTTAGTTTAAGGGGAAATACAACGAAGTAATCAACCCCTGTTGACCTGTTACCCTTCATAGCAGTGCGTTAAAATGTCCATTTCTGTGTTAAGTTTCAGGGCACCTTAATTTCTATGTGCTAAAAACTAGATCATATCCGCATTAATCTGAATATTTGTTTACCTACTATTATTTTCTCATTTCCGCAGGGTAGCGGTAGCGTCTCTCTCTCTTACCCGGAGGCTCTGGGTTCGATTTCTAACCAGTCCAGCGATTTTCAACTTTGGACTGAGGACTGAAACGGGGTTCATTCAGTACCGTCAGGCCAACATACAGCATGAGAGGCAGTGACCCGGACACGAAAACTAAGCAATACGACTGAGGATGTCACACTGATCAAGTTGCACTCCAGTACCTACAGGCCTTCTGACTGGGCAGTAGCTGTCTTTGCAGACCAAAGCTCTTACAGAGATGAGATGAGATGAAGTGAGGTTAGGTTAGGTTAGGTTAGGTTTTGGTTTTGTTTTGTTCATACGTTACAGTTTTCTAATGTGAGCACCATTCATCACACAGCACACATTCAGCCGGAAGTACAGTTGCTGTCACACAGGGTTTCCCGGATAAAACCTGACAGCTCGCACGCGGCTGAACCAAGGCCGGCTGGCTGGCTTCCCGCACAACCGCGGCCCACCTGACTGTCTGGCTCGCTTCCTGTCTTTCATTTCCCGCGAAGACATATCGTGTCAACAGAAGGAAAATTAGACTAAATTTCGAGAAACTTCAACGTTCGGCACGAAAATCACTATCGAAATTAACACAGCAAGTTGGAGTTGCAGTGACTTCTGCACATAAACCACGCGACCGTTGCTGAGCCCAAATTCTGCAGATTACGAGGTGTCGTGTGTGGTCAGCACGACAAATCCCCTCGGCCATTATTCTTGGCTTTCTAGACCGGAACTTCTGCACATAATGCTACAAAATTATTAAAAATCAAACCTTATAAATCCAGACGTATTCGTAATAAGAATCATTAGAGTGGACGAGTTCAGTCGTGTCAATCAAAACGCGTTTACCCGGTACAACGCCTGGTTAGCTGCGAAATGACATTTCAAGTATTTGATATGAGGTAAGAGTGTAGTTTAGCTCAGTTTATTATACTTATGTGCAGATTTACAGATTTAAGAAGCGAAGACAGAGTATACAGGCCGGCTGATTTGTGCTAATTTGTAAAGAGGGCTGGGTCTGTAATTATTAATTGGTCGAATGGGGACGTCAGTCTTATAAATCTTAGGGAGAGATTTTGCGGTTGGTTCAAATGTGTTGAAGCCGGTCCCAAATGAACAGGGACTTCTATTTGGTTCGACTTAATAACATAGTATTGAAAGGTGGATTCTTCCTTCTATTTAATATTGTATACACTATGGCTCCTCCATATTAACGTTTTAATGCAACACTTCCAGGCACAGGCAGAGATGCTCCCACTCTCCTCTATTTCCACATCCTTCGTAACAGTTAGTCGTCGACATGTGTTATTTCTCAAAATTAACATGATTTTAAAATTTGTGATGTTAGGATAAGAAATTATTGGACTTGTATCATTTCTGTATAACATGATGCGTTTTAGTTTAGAATACCTGCGTAACGGTGTTCATAACTCGAAATTAAAAAAGTGGACTTACACCATTTCTCAAAAAAACCGATTCAAAAGTAATCTTGTAGTCTAGACCGTTACAGCCCTTAAATAAATTAGGCTTTCAAATTCTCGGGAAGCTCTAAATTATGATAAGGACATTCAGGTAAAAATTTGGACAGCATCTCATCATTTCCAAGTTGCTATCCGATTACAAAGAGACGAAGGTAAACCGGAAAACAATATCATCTGAACTATGTACAGAGAAAATTAGTAAGGTACAGGTGGAGTGAGGAACATAGAGACGAATTCAGGGATTATTATAGGGGGAAAACTTCTGAAATTTGAGATTATGATAGAGGATAATAACATAGTTGAAGCAACAAGAATAGTTGAAAGATCAATAGAAGTAGCTGGCAAAAAAAATTGGTTGTGAGAAAGAGAAGGGAAAATAAACAAAGCTTATGGTATAATGATGAGTGTAAAGAAAAGTAAAAATGAAGTGATGAAGGCACGTTTTGCTCTTCATGTAAATTTCATGGTTTTTATTTCACCATACAGTCCTTTCTTGCCTCAAACTTACAATTTCCTTTGTACCAACATCGAAGTCCATTTTCGATTGCACAGTACAATCAAATATTTAAAAGGTGCAACTGTTGTTGTTCTGTACTATTCGACAGTATTTGGCAAACTGGTCCGGCCAGAATAGCGATTCGCAGTAGCGTGTGAAAACTTGCACTGATTCGTGCTCACCACTACTCACGTGGCGATAGTGTGTTGCAGTGGCTTCTACGACAGACACTCGGTCGCCGTCGGAGAAAAGTCGATCCGGCCAATTGTTACGCCTGAAAAGTGACTTACCGTCCGGTGGAAACAGTTACGTGTGAAATTAACCTCAAGCTGGCAGCATAAGAACATATTAAATGTCTGACACTATTTATAAAAATATCAAAAAAGGGTCTGTACAATTTTCGAATTGATATTGTCGAAAATTTCATTACAAAGTACATTTAATAATTTTCCGTTTATATGCTGAGGACAATGTTTCCTTTCTAGAAATAATTTTACTTTTTCTGCTGCATGTGTGTCAGTAAGGAGGATTATGAAATCATTGGTGATTACAGAAGCGAAGATATGTCTATTTATTTCTCATGTATTACACTCTCCAGTTGAATACAGTGCCACAATACGATTAATGCTGGCCAAACCCTTTATAAGTTATTTAATATTTTTAATATTAATGATTTGAAGTTCCCCTAACTACTCCTATGGTCTTCGGAGAAGCCGAACTTCCGGAAATGTTGTCCCGCAAGAGTCCCCTTACGTGCCAATAAGTCGTGTTTCGTTTGTATCTTCAGATAGCAGCATATTGAACCGTAATCGAATTCACTCAACGGGGATGAATAAATAGAGCACTTTACCCCATTAAGTCAGGCTAATAGTTTGTACATTTGATATTACCTTAATCCAGTATCGTTTCATCATTAGCCCACGGATCGGTTACATACCTCCCCCATACAAACACAGAGAAAGCTAAATTAACCCTAGAACTGCCAAACGTCGCGCTTGCGACTCAATAGAGTGTCACTAGAATGCCAACGTCGCACGCGCGACGCATTGTACATGCATTCGCTTAATCACTTATAACATCATTTATCGTTCACTTACGCTATTTTAACAAGTAAGACATTAAAGAGGAAGCTTCAAGTCTTTCATCACACATTCCTCACCAGCCGGAAATTACTCAGTCAAGGTCAGGGTAGGTATAAAATCAGCTACTCTTGCCTCATCCTCCTGTCGTCTCATTTGCTATGTAACTTCGCGCTCGCTCGCTGTTCCTGTTAGTTTCTGTGAATATCTTTCGTTGTCTTTCAACACGTTATTGAGTTTATTTTTAAACTCTTTCTTTTGAAGTGTAAGCTGTCATCATGGTAGATGAGCTACATGATTAAAGTGATATTCGCGAATTTCTTTGAGATGATTGGGATGATTCTTCTTCCAGTGACATATTTCCTTTAGCTGATGATTCTTCTGACAGCAAAGAAGATTATATACCATAATCTAAAGTTGAAAGTGATTCCAATGAAGAGAGCAGGCCTGCCGACGTTTAATTAGCTAATAATGTTTCTGTAACACGAACGTGGTGCAGGTTTTATCCACCCGAACAGGAGTTCGATATTTCTGTGAAGTTCCGCGTAAGAAATCCTGGCATTAGGAACTGTACGCCCCGAAACAGTACATCCATTATGTACTTCTACTTGTTCTTTACGGATTTTATATGGAAGTTCTTGGTGAAAGAGTAGCGAAAAAATGAAGACTAAAAGAGATTCTAAAGAAATGAAGGCATTTTCTCGTATGCGATCCTGTTTTAAATCAATCAATCTATCAATCAATCAATCAGGGTTTGGTGCAACTGTCTCCGAAATGAAAAATTGCACTGCCATTCTAATAAATATGGGATGCACCGTGAATGTTTTCATAAACTGCAGCATTTCGGGACGCCTATGAAGCCTGGCAGGAAAAGAGAACTCTCCGAGAATGACTCCCAGGAGTGCTCCGTGGCTGACGGAACTGTGTGCAGCTCGGAACTTCTTAATTCTTTTGTGGTTTTATTTCAGTGTTTACTTTTGAGAACGAAATATTTTTAAAAACTAGAATAAATTCCCCGTATTTTGTATATAGTGATTTTTTAAAATGAGTGTTTTTTATTACTAACAGCGAACTTGAAGATTTGAAAACAAAAAAAAATTAGTTTTCCAAAATTTTGATCGCCTGATACGCACCAGATAAGTAAGTAAATTATCTATTACTTATATAAGCACGTTAAATAAAGCTTTCCGAGTAATATGGTATGCTACATGTCTAATTTTTCTCTATCTAAGCGTGCATAAATTAGTTAAAAACATAAATGTGTAATCCATGCGAAAATGTCCTGGCATTTAGGGAAAAACACTCGGCACTTCTAGGGTTAATGGCCTTGTAAAAGGCAGACCTCTGGCTATAGCTTATAGTTGTTTCCAGTTGCACAGAAGAATGTGCTCTGCCAAGCATCGTTGGGCAACGTTACACGTAATAATGTCACCCTTGCAGATCGGTACTTAGATGACCGCTCAGATTTTTAGGGACCCAACCATTCGGCTGCCATTCCGCTAGATGATCATGATTGCACCAACAACTTTACTGAGACATGAACAAAAAAAATGCAAACACTGAGCTGTACATCAATTTGTAATATATTTTGTGAAATTGCTAAGGGTAATACGTGATAAGTGAAATTTGTTCGAGTTAGATTGTATATTATCCCAAGTACAAGAGAAATAACAGGATTTCTTCTCATATAAAAAGGTCAAATTTATGCGAGAAGGCGGAAATAGATGATAAGGACCTGTTAAGTGAACAAAAGTCTTGTTGGTTGATTTACAAGCATGAACAAATATTAATAATAATTATTATCGTATGACATTTACAGGCATAATGTGCAAATATATACAATGAACATATAAGTTATTATAGAGAAATAATTAAACTAGAATGTCCAGCTTCGACAACCAGTCCACTGCACTTGGTGTCAATTCATGCAGAACCCGTCAACCGTCCTTAAACGCTGACAGTGAACAGCTCTCAACAACATGAAGCAATGTCTGCCTCTCAGCACTACACTCACACGCAGTACATTCATAATATCCCCACTTGTCATCATATATCGGCACCAGCCGTGGCCTGTTCTGAAACGGTTGAGTTTTGACCACTCATGTCAAGGAAGATATCGAAACCTGGCACTTTCTTCGTTGGGTCTTTAATCAGAAAGTCGTTGGTGGGTGGACATTGTTTCCATCGCTGTCTAGATTCTGCTGTTATACTGAATTTTTCATGGGAGTGTATATATCAGTCCAGAGGGAATTCTGCGAATTTAACCTCGTCACAGGTTGTTCTCGTAAGGCACTGAATAAGAGTGAGTTCCTGTGTGCTAAGATCTTCTTAAGCAACCGTAGTTTCGCTGCTTTTCTCCTCAGACCTGGAGGAGCAATATTTGCTAAAACAGGCAGTCACTGAGTAGCAGTGGACCTCACTATACCAGTAACAACTATCATGGTTCCATTGAGCTGTACGCCAATCTTGCTCGAATATACGCTGTTTTCTCATATAAGAGCGCAGTACTCACCAGCCGTACATGCTAGAGAAAGTTAAGCAGTGCGAAGGGTGTTTGCATCTGCACTTCAATTGCTACCCGCTAGTGTATGCAGCAGATTTACTCTTGTATTCAGCTTTTTTGAAAGATTCAGGCAATGCTGTTTGAACGACAAGGATCGATCCAGTGTGACACCCAGATATTTTCGGAAGAAGATGTGGGAGACTTCTGTTCCGTTAAAAACCACATGTAGCTTACGATGAGCTTCCATGTTATGCAAGTGGAATGCTGTTACTTCCGTTTTACTAGGATTTAGCTGGAGTCTCCATTTGTGGAAATAGTCACACATCGTAGCTAGGTCCTCTGTAAGTACATTCTCACAGTGTGCCAAATCCGTACTCTGAGTAATTAAAGCTAGATCATCTGCATATTGCACCTTCTTTGAAGTTGTCCTTGGCAGGTCACAGATGTGAAGATTAAATAGAATGGGAGATAATACTGACCCTTGACGTAAACCATTATTTAGAGATCTCCACATGCTTCTTTCACCGTTCAGAAATACAGCAAGCGGGCGGTTGGATAACAAGTTGTTTAGTAGGGATGCTAGCTTCTGACAAGGGATGCTTGAACAAACTTGAAGAACAGTCCGTCTTTCCAGACCAAGTCGTAGGCTGATGTAAGGTCGACAAAAGCTGCAGCAGTCTTCAGTCCTTTCTGGAATCCTGTTTCAATCTGTGTTGTCAGTGTTAACACCTGATCACAAAAACTGCGAGTCTTTCTGAAACCCCCTGTTCAACTGGGATGACTCTTCCTATTGCTTTTCAATTGCTTCCTGGATACGGTTAAGTATCATTGAACAAATAATATTGATTCTGGGCAATGATCTGACCATATTGACGTTTCAATAAAATACTAAACTCCAGTGCATTCCTCCATCTCATTGATCTACACATTTTTTTTGAGCTACTGCTTAGGAGCTTGCCATGAACATAAGATTAGCCTTCCAAAGATAATTTATTAACTATATAATTCGACATTTACGTGGCCTTAATCTCCTAAACTGACAAAATGGTAGAAAGTTCCTCCCCTGCATTAAGGAAGACAGCTGTCGATTAGTAGATCGAGGTCCGACGAGGCGATGGCACTTGACTTTATTACGTTTATTATTATAATTCATATTAATGGTATGGCCATTAATGCCTAATAGTTGTTTGCCGCAATTTCAGGTTTTTACGATGGTTTTCTGTCTATCCAAAACTTGCTCTTCAGATCCTAGTATTTCCTGAAGATCCCAAGCAACTTGATCACTACAACACAGTTTGGGTCTACCCAAATGGATTTCTCTATTGAGATGTTAATTTTGGGCTTCCTGTTACACAAATTATGATCAGACCGTCACAAAAGTCTGATTCTGATCATAGCAGTTAAAACTCACTTGTTTAAAATGTTCTGAAATCGTTATTACTGCAAAAAACTCCAAACGTTGTTGTTATTAACTAAATCATGTACTTTCATTTCAGTTCATCCCTGACTCCATTCCCCGAAACGCGACTACGGGGTAGGCATATGTTGTTATTATTATTGTTGTTATTACTATTACCATTAGTATTACCGAGCGGAGTCGCCGTACGTGTTAATGCGCCGCGGCTATGGAGTGAAGCTCTGGATTCGGGAGACCTGTCTGTTCAAACACCATCGTCGGCCGTCCTGAAAATGGTTTTCTGTGGTTTTACATTTTCACTTCTAGGCAGATATTAGTTCTATGTAAATGCAACATGAAATCAAGAACCAAATCCAGTGTTTTATCACGGTGTTTATGCAGAGCAAAAGCGCTTGAACATTTCAATCCACGGGCATTCAACGCTTGTGTTTTCAGATTTTTTCTCTACTACTTTTTCATATAATAAATTACTATTATTTTACAGAATATTTGATTGCAAGTTGGTGAGAGGTTTCCTTGCATCTATGGCCTATAGCTGTTCTCTTCCCAACTTCGATTTTCTGTTCTACTTCATGCAATGTGGACTTAAAGTTGCGCAAGAATATGAGAAGAACTTCTACATAAGGACTCTCGAAGGACTTCAGGTCTTTTAGGCATTTGTCCTAGATGAGGAAAACTATTTCATTGGTTAAACATGTTCCAGGTTCTGCTGTAACCAAGCAACATTTTTAACTTATCAACAAAACACTCGCAGATTTCTTGGGAGTGCATAGTTGTCAGCTCACTAATTTTGTAACTAAATCCATAAATATAGGATGTTTTGGCGTCCCGAGATATATTTCCGAAAAAGAATGGACGCTTTGTTAAAACTCGGAACTGTGCCGTACAATAAGAGACGTCTGGTCAGTGTATTACAACTGTATTTTCATTTCTAGGAAATTTCTAGCCGAAGCAGGGAAGCAGTGTTCAGTTCACTTGGAAGAACATATTTGGGAAAGAGTAGCCTATGCTCGATATCACAACGGAGAAAAATTCCTTTATTATATTATATTTTATTATATATACATGCCGACCATAAGAATTTGGTGTCTGAAATGCTGCTCACATCCACGAGACGATTGTTAGAATATCATCTAAGAATGACAGATTATCTCCTTTGTGAGCTCTAAAACTCCATCAAAGTGACTTCGTTTACTTTATATGTCTCGCGAAGATGGGAAATGTAATATCAAGCGATGTTTCTAGAATGTAACAAAGGATAGAGGACATGCTATATAAGAAGATTCTACAGAGATACCGCAAAAGGGATTAAGACTGTTTGCCATCCTTTTCTGTCATCTCTTTATCCTTCCTTCACTTGAAATGACGTGCTGTTGTATGTTCCGTTGCAGAAAAATTAAGAATACTGTAGTATGAGGTATAGGCAGATAACTTATGGTTTCGATATGCTCCTATCAGTTATTATTTTAGGTCATGAGAGAAGCCAGGGAACCAGAATTTTACACTTAGTGTTCTTACTTTGTATGTTATTAAAATGATAATTTTGTTGAAAAACAAAACTTCCCATGTCATCTGAAGACCTCACATACCCACAGTTCCCGTTATGTATGTATGTATGTATGTATGTATGTATGTATGTATGTATGTATGTATGTATGTATGTATGTATGTATTGTCCCATTTCATTACGAACTGTAATGTGCGAGAAGCTAAAATCTCGTTGCAGTGAACTGAGAAACACTCGGAGTTGCAGTAAATTAGTTAATATTTCCATGTGTTGGTTGATGGAGAAGCTATGTCGAGTGTGTGTGCTGATTAAAAGTAATCATTGTGGTCAATTATGTTATTTGTACATTGCCGAAGATTTGAGTCACGGAACAACTGTAGACAACTACATTTAGAACGATTGGTGTAATTCTATATTTGGAGAATTAAAGTGCGTTTAATGTAAATTAAATAGGTATGGTATTCACACTGACTAGATAGACACATTGACAGAAGAAGAAGAAAAATATATGAAGGTGATGTTATCTGATAACATTTTTATGAATTGGAGTTACGAACATTTAGACGAGTGTTATTTTATCCAGAATTTGGAAAAGAGCCTGAGTTATTTTTTTCTGATAATCATACGAATGCATCGCAAAAAAAAAATTCGTGTCATATGTGACGCAAGAAATGGACAGGCTAGGCAATGTTTATTGGCATAATAGGAAGTGGTCACTTGGTCAGTCTTTACCTGTACTTACTAGAGGTCAGACATATTGTTTTGCTCATCATATATGCGAATTCTGACGCGTAATAATCAGTGGAATTGGGAAGCTGGTTGGAAGAAGTTTCGATTGGTGATGATTACGCTGGTTAGTAATTGCAAAAATAACAGTGGAAATGAAGAATATAGTGTATAAACATATGCCAAGAGTAATTTGCACACGATTGTATAACGTTTTTTTAAATCTCATGGTTCTTAAACTCAAGCGAGGACAGGTTCTTTCCCAGAATTCATTGCATGTTACACTGTGTGTGAATATGTGTATAATATTATTAAGTTTGAGGTACAGAAATAACAAGAAAGAAATGATGATTGATTGTTAAAATGTGAAGGAGACAAGGGAGTAAAATGTAATGTTAATACCATGTAAAACCATGTGAATGGAAGTCTCCAACCGATTATCACTGCAGAATGTTGAGTACAAGATACATTACTTTCTTATTGTTTAAATTTTATTGGAATATTCCATTCTTTTATTTCTTGTTATTTGAATTAAATTAGTATGGTACTTTGGCCGGACTACAATGAGTGTATACCATTTGAAGAAGAAGTTGAGGGTCATCATAAAGAGTGAACATTAATGTGTAGTTCACAATCAGTTATGCCAAATATTATTACTGTATTATGTACTAGAATCGGATTTTATGAAATTTTCTTGTTACTGTTAATGTATTATGGCTGATAATGTGTACTCCAAGGGAAGATTAGAGTCATCTCAAGAAAATTAAGTGCGAGATGAGTTTCACTTTGATTTTGAGAGGCAGAGATCATTTATATTATCCGAGGTAAATTACGAAGTCCTAACCAAATACAAGTGTGATTCACAGGTTGAACTCAGTAATAGAATGGAAGACAGTTCTTCCAAGAGAAGGTTATTAGACGTGGTTGGTATGGGTTTTTAAAACATTTGTTACTGATTAAGAAAACCTATATGTTGTTACACAATTGACAACATAAACTTTTATTTCAAATTTCAAATTTTATTTCCTAATGTTACAGTTGAGCATTACCCGGCGGCAACATTTATAACATGTGCAGTAAAAATTCATGGTAATTATATAACGCAATTTACTCTCTTCAGTTGTATTGTAAAACTGCCACATTTTATTGTTTGTTCACCAAGTATTTGCATTTGTTTTTACATTTAACTGGCCTCTCCTCTAGCCAATTCTCTCACATGGTAGCAAAGTGAAATGGCCAGTGGAGATTTTGTATAGATTACCATCGTCTTAATAACCGGACTCTTCATTATCCCTACCCAATTCCTCACACAGAAGATGTAAATTCCATTGACCTTCTTAATGTACTCTACCAGATACCCCTAGCCGAAGATGATAAGGAAAACAGTGCAGTGATCACGTCAGTCACCACTTAAGGGGTATTTAACCCAGAACGAGGGAACTTTAATACTAAATTTATCCACCTCTGGTGTTTTGACAACGCTTGGCGCAGTCTCTGTGAGATGTTGATATATTTTATCACGTCGTGGTCACCAGTTATGGTTTTTTAATACTTTTATTACTGATTAAGAAAACCCATATAATGTTAGATAATAGAAAACATAAAATTTTGTTGCTCATTAACCAAGTATTTGCATTTGTTTTTATTCTGAACTGGTCTCTCCTCTAACCAAGTGTTTCGAATCTACTTAAATTGTCTTTTTCAAAGAATCCCTAAGTCAATGCCATCTGCGGTGCGATCGTAAAAGGCGATGTATGCTCTTACAAACCAATGTACCCCACAATTTGTTTATGTGTTCTTCACCGACGTACTAATATTTAAGAGAGGAATACAGTTCTACGACAATGTGAATTAAGGATAGTATTAGTGTCTTCGAATGTTATGGAATTTCATGGATAAATAGTAACCACATAAATGCGTAGGGAGTGTTGGGTGACAACGCTACACGAGGTTTGAGTATATCCTTTTATTTATGACGCGTAGGCGTATACCATGTAAATGAATTATTCAGCCGAGTCTTCGAAATACTTATGTGATGGATTATATAGTTCAGGAATTACTTTTGTGACTGTCAAATTTGGATAAGCTGATGTATTATCCTCGGAGATAATTGGATCAATTACGAACATGAAAAACAATATTGAATAGGTGATCTTATAAGCAAAAGTAATTTGAAAGGAATAACCTACGGAAGTCATCTAATCTTCCTATGTTACTAAGTTGTAAGCAGTACATGCTGATTGTAGCTTTGATCGTATTTTCAGCTTTTTACCTTGATGAAGTCCGGACTTGGAGACGATGCTATAGTGATATGATATATAGTTGTGTTAATTAGTACATGTCTTCTTTATACGTTATTTTCAGGAAATCAGGCAGCGGATACAACGTTGTCGTTGTTGGTATATGTTTCTTTGGCCATAATGATGGCTGAATCCATGATTTCTTCATTACAAGAGGTTTTCCAGTGTTGTTTTATTTATTATTATAATCACTTATCATATGAATATTGATGGCGTTATTTAATTTTTCAACGTATAAGAGAGTTTGTTTTCTTATTTTCTCCTTTAGTGAACATTTCACTAGAAGGGTAATGGACTCTCAGTACTCAATTATGTTTTATTATGATTATGCGGTATTTTAATATATTTTGATGATATGAAAATGTGTAATTTTGGTATATATTGAACTGTATTTTAGTTTATTGGTGTGTTAACTTATTGTTGATTAGTAACCGTTGTTAATCCAAATCAGTATATCATTGTGTATGTGTCAGTGTCAATCTCGTCCCTTGCATAATCGATGTGTATAGTCAATATCCACCCACAATTACATGTTATTCTTTCGATCCGTGTCTTTAAAGTAAAAAGTAAAAAAAGAAATCCTAGCAAACATTATATACGCGTTATATATGTGTGTGTGTTATTTAAATAGACATTAGTACACCTATTGTATCCTTTCTTGCCTGGTGTCAAGATCGTTGAGATAAAGAAATGCTTACGGGGTTAGATGTATACATTAAATGGAAATTAGGTTATCCCGGTATCGTACTGAAGACTAACGGGGTCCGCCATTCAGCCTGAACCATACCCTCTGAGAAGAAATTTTGTATCTGCCAGCTGAGCGATGTCGTTAAACAGACCTGTACGAAAGTTTGCAGTATCTATGTATGTATGTGTTGCACCCATAAGGCAAGTCATCAACAGTATTCAGTATGTATGTATGTATGTATGTATGTATGTATGTATGTATGTATGTATGTATGTATGTATGTATGTATGTATGTATGTATGTATGTATGTATGTATGTATGTATGTATGTATGTATGTATGTATGTATGTATGTATGTATGTATGTATGTACGTATGTATGTATGTATGTATGATTGTATGTACGTATGTATGGTCGAGTATGAATATTGTGTCCTCATTCCGAAATGTGGTTGGATTCTCAACAGCTCCGCCATCAGCTATCATATATTGAACCCTTGCACTTACCATTCCATCGTTGGTCGGCCACAGCTGCTACAGTAGAGCAATATCGAACTCTTAAATCTTGGGGAATATTTCGGTCACGATCTTAACCAAACGATGGGGTTCAGAAGAGAGCCTAACTACTTGAAATGAGGAGCAAATATGTGCTTACTAACTTTTATTGAATTAATTATATGCAAAAAAAATAGTTTTATAAGTTCATTCACAAAAAAATTATTTAATGTTTCACACAGTCTCATTCCATTGCGTGAGTTTTATTAGTTGCATTTATCGAATAACTTTTTTCGGAGAAAACTAGAAATACCACAGATTAGTGGACAAGGAAAACTAGAAAAATGGAAAGAAAATCTGAAAATCGGGCACCTATTGATACAAACGTAACCGAGAATTAATACACACGATCCGTGGAAAATATGACCTTCAACAAGTAGAATTTCAGTTTTACTTTTAATTAAGGTTATCCACCAGTCAAATACCCTGTTGGATATGGGAACAACCGCCGAATGGACCCTTAATCGAACCATATTGACTATCAGTTGCTTTGGATATGTTGCTAAATACTACTGGAAAGCATGGTGTTCCCTACAACTTAAAAATTCCACCATGTATTGCCATCTCGTGACACCCTTATGTTATAGAATAATCCCGATGCAGAAACATGCATCGCCCAAACAGCTGTTCAGAAGGAATCAACAACAACCCGATCCGAGAGGATCTTACGTTACGTCGTTCTAAAGGAACAAAACTGCGAAATGCAGGAAACTCTTATTCATGATGCATTTGGAAGAAATGCCAAACACTGAAGTTAAAAAAAATAATGGTAAATCACTTGAAGAATATTCTTATAAAACCAACTTTCAGGTTATAAACGGTTACGTTAAGTTTAATAAAATTACAAGTCCACATGGTAAGATAAAATCAAAAATACCAATCTATTTAGGGATTATCTCCTTTACAACAGCGACTACCATTACAGATCCATCTACTTATTGTTTGTCCCAACAAACTAACTATAAAGTTATTGATCGACCACAGTCAACTATTATAAAAATGAAAGAATGAAAAAGAATGAAAATAAAATATATTCCCAGCTGACGAATCGAACCCGCATTCGTAACTCAAGTCTCACATAAAGAAGCTAAGTGTCAACACGAACATTAACAAAGCAATCGGACGTCCGAACGACAAAACAATTAAGTCCGTAAATTACTTCGCTAACACTCTTCGCATTACATACACCACTGCAGACACTACCATCGTTCAAGTCACTTCGCAAAAACACCTAATCTAAGATTTGAAGATGTACAGACGACACCCTAAACCTATCGTCGGGCCTACCTAGTGTCTACACACCATAACACTAATATCTATGTACACACACACCTTCCTAAATCTATCGCCGAGCGTAAACTGGGACGTCTCATCATCACTATACTCCTAGGATAACATGTCATGTCCTAAATCTATCGTCGAGCATAAACTGGGAGATCTATGCATCCTCTAGAATGTTATGCGAAATCGTAACTTCTAACACACTCTTTGATATTTAGCTGGAAGCCTTGTAGAAACTATAGCACACAATGAAACGAATCTTGCCACTGAATGAACGCAAAGTCGGGAAATGCAACTAAGTTCCTGTCTTGTTAATAAAACGTGAAATTGAAAATAAATAACGCGCGGCAAGAAATCTACAACTTAAACAGATCTCGGCATACGCAATGAAGTTTGGAAAAATAATAATTAATTCCAGCACACGTCCAACATTACGTGACTATCGCCAAAACAGTTATCATCACCACCATAAAAATCCACACATAAATTCTAGGGTGATTCCCAAAAATCGCCTACCATCTCACTATTCCAAATATTCATATCCATAAACTATCCAGTGGAGCGAAATTCAATGAATCTACACAGCCAAACTATCGCTTTAATAACGTCTAATATCTCATCCCACAATGTTTCCGAATTAATGATAATTATCGTCTCTTAATTTATGAAATTTACTGAATGGAAATTTGTTACAACAGACAAATAACACCAACCGTGTATTCAGAATGCTCTTCTATCCTTAAGGTCTCATACCATAACATTCATTATGCCGACTTTACATAAATCGTCACTTGGACTTAACTGCCAAGAGCTACCTTCTACAGAAATTGTTTTTCACTGGGAGATCTTAACTCGAAATAATAATGTGCGTCTCAAAGCACTCATTTCGAACCAACCTTCACCAGGTCAGCTGTTCTGAATTGTTCGCGGAATCTCACTACAGCCTGCCTCAGAAATATCACATTTAATATACAGCCTGTCTCAAAAATTCTTCGACATCAACAAATATAACCTGTCTCAAAAATTCATCCTCATTGCCTATCACGGCGGGATTACTAATTAAATACAGGCCTCCTATGTCTTCAACATCTGCGCAACTATTCTCTCAACATATCATTCCGGCACAATCCATTTCTTCCTGTTTCAAAACTTTTCCCTTCAATACTCCTGTGACGAACAATTTTTATAATGATCTATTCATTTATTTTTTACTACAACTTTCAGACCTCAAGAATACAATAACACGCCGTGATTTCCAATATCACCGACAACACGGTGTCACAAAAATTACCTTCCCACGAGTAAATAGAACTTTATCAAACGCCACTGAATTTCGAGATGAATGCAAATCTTACTCAACATATCTGTTAAATACAAGTTTAACATAGAACATTTGTATCCTGCTGTAAATATTATTATTATTATTATTATTATTATTATTATTATTATTATTATTATTATTATTTCGACAAAAAATTCTGAACTCATAAGATATTCGAGATTAAGGTATTCACCACGACTACTTGATCGTTATCACCTTCATAACTTTACTCAGTTTGAACAATATCTCATAAATGTTAGCACATTATTTAAACTTCGCATTTCACAGTTTCTCGACATGAATGTTACTATCCTGAAGAGTTTCACACGACGAACAGAAATATAACATATTCGCCTGATCATTATTAAATATGAATTCGACACATGCACTGAAAATTTTATTGGGACAAACAAATTCTAAACTACTACATAATTACAACATATAGACACAGACATGTAATGATAGTCATCCTGGAGATTCCGATCACATTTAGACAGCTGCCCTCTCATTTAGCCGTTCATGGCTACAATAGACATCATCTTCTTATATATGTATATAACTTAAAATACACAGATTTTACACTCGTTATCGATTAACACCGCAGAAATGACGCACTCTCTTCGAGTTTTAACATGCAATGACATCCTTCTCAACGGGCGACTGCCACTGTTTTCCCAGGATCCTGTTTTCGTCCAATCTGCTGTCCAGGTGTTTCAACAGATAAAAAAATCAGACCTCACTGGCTAGCTTCCATACTCCCTTTGACAATACCAACGCGCACAATTGTAATACGGAGAGAAAAATAGCTACGTATTTTAAATATATATCTAAGCCTTCACAGTTTTCATCGGCGGAAGCTCAGGAAAATTTCTATCACCTTCCATTTAATATTCTACTTGAACCATTGACACGAATTGTTAACAAGTTGTTTTGAGAGCTAAACCTAGCACTTTCTTCCAGACGAGCGACGTGGGTTTCACCGTCCAGACCTTCAGATAGAATGAAAAAGTAGGTGGAGGGGACTTCTTTTATACCTTCTGAGAGGACGCCACCCTCACCACTAAGCTCGATGGTGCAATCTGCTAATTCCGCATACAATGGACCAATTTTCTTGAAATTTATTCCATAAATTCAGACAAACTTATAATTTATTATGGTGTAAATTTCAGATTTTGATGCAAATACGCTGACGAAGGGAGTTAAGGCTCCCGAAACATGTACGTTTAAATTATTCATATATTAATAATATATTGACATGGCGGACCAAACAATCACCCGTTGTACATAATCGTTATTACGAGTCAATACGGACCAATTAAGGACCGATATGGTCAAGTTTGTCAACTTTCTCATTCGGTAAGAAGGAATGAAGTGAAAGAAAACTCCAAAAGGGTATAAAATTATGCACATCACCTCGTGGACATCGTAAGAATAAAGGGAATAAGCAAAAGATAAAAGACAACCATCCATGGTTTACTAATGAACTAGATTTTGTCCGCGGCTTATATATATAACTTAATTTTGCGGCCATTTACGGACCTGATGAAAACTGGAAGCTGAAAGAGATTAAGAAAGAAATAGCGTTGGTAACTGTTGTGGAAGTGAGAAGAGACTGAAGGAACTTAATAGGAAATTGAATTGACCAAAAGGTCACCTAAGGATAACAAGATGGTAAAGTTAGGCCTAAATGATAGTTATAAATTTTAGGAAAAATTGAGCGATATGTACAGGCACATTTAGGAAGAAACAGATTTCAGGGAGGTAATTTCAGGGATCGTTAATGAACAAAGGAATTGTAATTATATGTGAGGATTTATGGAAGGCATAAATATTCACTCAGCAATATGTAAAGCTAGTTGGATATAACGAAAATGTCTAGATAGAGGAGGTGACTAAAAACGAGGAAGTAGGTACTAAAATTTGCCTGTGATAGTAAAGACATTTAACAAGGATACAAAAGTTGATTGCCTGCTGCCATTTCTTGATGGATACAGTACTTTTGTATCCATCCCTTGGTACAGGCCAGAGTAAAGTGTAGCTTTCACTGAAGTCCCTGTCTCATCCATGGCTGTGACAATATGGAAGCTGCTGGGGTATGGGTGGTCCTGAGTAATGACATTCGGAACACGACTAGTGCATCTGAGTGTTATGAAAGGTGTTGCTCATAGGGTCAGTCGTTCTGCAATAGTACTTTCTGACCCAGTGAGGAAAGCAATGGCAAACTACCTCACTCCTCGTCTTGCCTAGTACGCCTCATTTTAGTGCTGCCATTGGTTTTTGCGGTTTCCTTATGACCACATAACCTTTGGTGGTGCTATTTGAGGATCCAACCAGCCTCTGGGCTGATGACCTAACAGACAGACAAAGTTGAAAGCTAAGAAAGCAGCTGGGATTGATGCGATTTCTGGTAATATACTAAAGGCAATGGGTTGGAATATAGCACCAAATCTGTAATATATGATTACTGTTTGCATCAAGAAGCTATGTGCACCACATGAATGGAGAATCAATATGGTAGCTTCAGTGTGTAAAGAAACGGGTGATAAAAATAAAAGGGATTATTACAGGCCGGTCTGCTTGATATGTGTTGCTTGTAAGCATTCTTCCTGCTTATATCAGGCATGTTTGCGAAGTTACTAACTGGTTTCATAGGCGGCATTTAGGGTTTAGGAAAGGTTATTCCACTAAAGTTCAACTTGTAGGATACCAGCAAGATATTTTAGATTCAAATGGACTATATGACGATTGATCTAATTCCAGACTCAGCTAGGACATCTAGGTTGCAACCCACACTCCCGAGATGAAACACCCTGGAGCCCGTTTGAGTCACCTCTTACAACATGCAGAGGGTGCATTCTACCGCCCCTTACCCACAGGGTGAAACTGGCGTCTCAAAGCAACATCTGTGGTGCTAGAATAAAGTACATCGGATGGATTTAGATTCCACGCAGCGAACAGAAGGCAAATAAGAACCAAGCGCAACGTTACTGTTAGCAAGAAACCAACAGTTCATCAGAGAGTAGTATCGGCAGCCTGCAAGGGAAGTCGCTGACTCATTGTTTGCTTCTCTCTGCCTGAGAGGCGGTATTCTCGAGGTAAAAATGTTAGCGGCCTGAAATAAAACCGAAGTGCAGGGATATTCTGAATGTTTCTGTTTTAATATTGGTAGGTTTCATGTAAATGGATTAACAGTCCTTGCGTTCATTTAGTCCAAACCGAATGACAGACAGACAGACAGACAGACAGACAGACAGACAGACAGACAGACAGACAGACAGACAGACAGACAGACAGACAGACAGACAGACAGACAAAAACCCCTGTGGGTGCGGGCGGTAGAATAACACCCACGGTATCCCCTGCCTGTCATAAGACGCGACTAAAGGGGGCCCCAGGGGCTCTAAACTTTGGAGCGTAGGATGGCAACCACGGAACCCTTAGCTGAGTCTTGGCATTCCTTCCACTTACTTGTGCCAGGCTCCTCACATTCATCTATCCTATCCGAGCTCCCTTGGTCAACACTTGTTGTTTTCCGACCCTGACTGTATTACGTATGGAGGCCTAGGGAGTCTTTCATTTTCATGCCCTTCACGGCCCTTGTCTTTCTTTGGCCGATATCTTCATTTTTCGAAGTGTCGGACCCTTTCCATTTTTTCTCTCTGATTAGTGTTATACAGTATAGAGGATGGTTGCCTCGTTGCACTTCCTCTTAAAACAATAATCACCACCACCAGCACCACCACCACCAGACAGAGAAAACTTCCAAAATTGATGGATATCTCCTGTAGAACAGACCACTTTTCTATCTATCTTGGCGGGGTCCATCCTGGCACAGTCCGGTGATATTTGAAGGTGCTCAACCTCGTGTCGGTAGATTTACTGGCACGTAAAACAAATCCTGCGGCACTGAATTCCGGCACCTCGGTTTCCCCGAAAAACCGTAAGAAAGAAGTTAGTGGGACGTAAAACAAATAACATTATTATCTATTTATCTGGCTGCAGTGGGCCGGCCTCTCACCGCTGGGTTCCGTGGTTCAAATCTGGGTTACTCCATGTGTGATTTGTGCTGGACAAAGTGGAGGCGGGTTTTTCTACGGGTATTCCGGTTTTCCCTGTCATATTTCATTCCAGCAACACTCTCCAATATAATTTCATTTCATGTGCCATGCATTATCATTGCCCCAGAGGAGTGCGACAGGCTTCGGTAGCCGGCACAATTCCTATCCTCGCCGCTGGATTGGGGCTTCATTCATTCCATCCCTGACCGGTCGAATGACTGGAAACAGGCTGTGGATTTTCATTTTCTATCTATCTATCTATCTATCTATCTATCACTTCCTCCCATGTTTAGTGTTAAAAGCAGCCGATAGCCTCGTTGATTTGCACCTTGAAGTAACGATCACCATCATTTTCACTACGCTCCGTGTTGAGAGGGATGTTGTAAATTTGCCTTACGGGGCAGAGAAGTACTGCGTTTGTCAACTTAACTACCCAGACACCTGACTTCGCCTCTTTTCTCGTTGTAACTCATGTCTCTACTGCTGGTGTGTTCATGCGATAAAGAACTTCATAACGTGCCCATACATTTATTTATAGTCGCAGGATACGTGTCAGAGGGGAGGGAGAGGATATCGCGTTCGATAGCGTGAGTTTTAGTGAACGCTGTTGCAATATGTCGTTAATATAATATCACGTCGCTCGATACGTAGGTGCTAAACACGATAAGCTCTAAAATACAATCATTCTTTACGTAATAACATAATCCCTGTCACTTAATGGCAGATGGTATTGTATTGTGTGTATAAAGGATACTTGCGTAAAGAATCATAGGTTAATATCAAGAGTTAAAAGAATGTATTTTTTCAGTTTTTACCATTATGTCTCACCAACGCAGATATGTCTTATGGTGATGATGGGCTAGGAGTTGGAACGAAGCGACCGTGGTTTTATTTTTTTAAATTAAGGCACAGGCCCAGGATTTTGCTGATGTGGAACTTGGAAACCACGGAAAAGAAGAATGTAAGTAAGAATATATTCATAATAATCATTGCAGAGGATTTGTCTTTTCATAAGTCAGAGGTTCGAATAACGGTGGTAGAACAAGATCATTAAGAGAGCTTTGGCTCAGCCTCTGAGTGATTAAGGTAAGGACTTCAGTCACACAATTAACGTTCTGCGCATGCGTCACTTTCATGTAATGCAGTCCTATTGAAACTGTGCGGTGCGCTTCCAAGCGGCAGTCACTAAATACTAAATATTACAGTCTGTTACTGAAAGTCTTTTTAATAATAGTCTAATTACTGCTACTTTTGCACATTTGTAGATGGGTAATGCCTTCTAGAAAAAGAAAATGTAGATACCGTATTCGTAAGTAAGGATGAAAGTAGTCTTTCCGTAAAAGAACAGCCAGCGATAATATCTTCTGAGTGTATTGACGGAATTTAGAGAATTCACGAGGCAGCAAACAAGGGCGCCGGTGCAGATTCTCCTAGTAATAAAGTAATCAAAATCCGCGACACATACAGCCGACTAATGGTCTTGGTTTGCCAAAACAGATGCTATCCAGACAGATGGTCGGCAGATACTGGAGTGGCATGTGGTCAGAGTGACACATTTCTCAGCTCTTTTGCTTAGCTTTCGTGACCGATTCCGCCATTCTCATCGGACTGCTCTTCAAGTGTTTGCCTGAGGGGGAATGAACAGCTCTCCAGCCCTCTATCCAAAATCAAAATCCGTGAATTCTCCGAGAATTGAACCAAGGTCTTTTAAACATAATATTATAAAAATTGCACACTCCTGGTTATAGTGTAGAGACATTTTAATTGGACACCATTTAGGCTGTCCTTCAAAGCTCTCTTTTATTCTATGATATTGTAGAGTAATCGGAACTCTTTTGCGCGAACTATGGTCGAGTTTTAAATTGATGTTACCGGGTAAATACTAAATACGCCACTAAACACTTTGTTCATGCCGACATGAGTATCCTATGGACTCTCTTCTGCCCCTTAAATTTTACTGAGAGATCTGTAAACCTAGAAAATTACAACACCTGTACGACACCACAGTTTCACAAAGTATTAGACCGACCTAACATACATTTCTAATATCGTCAATCAATCAATCAATCAATCAATCAATCAATCAATCAATCAATCAATCAATCAATCAATCAATCAATCAATCAATCAATCAATCAATCAATCAATC
This sequence comes from Anabrus simplex, assembly GCF_040414725.1. NCBI lineage: Eukaryota > Metazoa > Arthropoda > Insecta > Orthoptera > Tettigoniidae > Anabrus > Anabrus simplex. Next base: position 319,073,226 of record NC_090267.1, on the reverse strand, counting down.
AATCAATCAATCAATCAATCAATCAATCAATCAATCAATCAATCAATCAATCAATCAATCAATCAATCAATCAATCAATCCTGATTTACATTTAGGGCAGTCACCGAGATGGTAGATTGCCTACCAGTTGTTTGCCTAGTCCTTTCCTAAATAATTTCAAAGAATTTGAAAATTTATTGAACACCATCCTTGGTAAATTATTCCAATGCCTATTCCTCTTCCTAAAAACGAATATTTGCCCTAATGTGTCCTCTTTGATTCTAACATTATTTTCATATTAATATTTTTCCTACTTAAACACTCAGACTTAGTGCCTCTTTGTCTACTAGGATTATTCCATGTCATCTCTCCACTGATAGCTTGGAACATACCGCTTTGCACAGCAGCTCGTTTCCTTTCTCCCAAAGCTTCCAAATTTCGTAACATTTATCAAAGGAAATGAAATACAATTAATATGTAGGGTAAACCCTAGGCAGCAATAAAAACGGGTGCAGTTTATAGTGAACATCTTCTTTCAACGACATGGAAAGAATGTATCACAATAGTACGTTGTAACACTATTGTCTCCTACCTGTTGACACGACAGAGTGTGATTTAGCTGAATTTGTGATGTACCAGTCAAAAATGTGGATGAATATTACAATATAACAACATATTGTTTGAAGTGCAATGCAAATGAGTAATGTCCCTTTGAGTGTCTGTTGTAACATTTGCATTCTACCTCATAAATCTCCACTGCACTGGCGTAGCCAAGGGCGAGGGGCAGGGGGACCGCCCCCTCCAAAATGTTCCCTGAAACTAGAGCAAGGTGTATTTTGAGTATCCAACCATTCTTCGGGCTTACCGTGTACTCCATGTGGGTGGGGGCAGTAGAATAACACCCACGGAATCCCCTGCCTGTCGTAAGAGGCGACTAAAAGGGCCCCCAGAGGCTCTCAACTTGGGAGCGTGGAATTGGGACTACGGGGCCCTCCGCTGAGTCCTGGAATTCCTTCCACTTACTTGTGCCAGGCTCCTCACTTTCATCTATCCTATCCGACCTCCCTTGGTCAACCCTTGTTCTTTTCTGACCCCGACGGTATTAGAGCACTCGAGGCCCAGAGAGACTTTCATTTTCACGCCATTCGTGGCCCTTGTCTTTCGTTTGCCGATACCTTAAATTTTTCGGAAGTGTCGGATCCTTCTAATTTCTTTTCTCTGATTAGTGTTACATAGAGGATGGTTGTCACCACAACCACCACGTACATTGTACCTGAAATGGTGAGTGTATGCAGTGGCGTACCCAGAAACTAATTTCAGTGGGTTGGGTATAAGAGCAGGCCAGTACCATGGATACGACTTTTCCTTGGGAGGGGGATATGAAATAAAAGCCAGTCCTACCGAGAGCAGTGACGGATCATCAATAGATATTGATTTTTTGATTGTTACCATGTAATATTATGCAGCAATCGAAATCATAGCTTCTGAACTCTTAACATAAACCGGCTGCATTATTGAAACTGTTTGTAGAATTTATAATATCGTTCTTCGTTTGTGCGGAAGTAAAATCTTCGTGTAGTTTGTACCCATTTGGTACTACGCCCCGTGAATTGTTGATTTACCAGTCCAAAATGTGGATGAGTATTACAACATAACATATTATTTGATGTGCAATATAAACGAGTAATGTTCCTTTGAGTTCTGATTGTGTTTGAGTGTTCTGAAAATAGAGCGAGGTGTATTTTGAGTATCCAACCATTCTTCGGGCTTACCGTATGCCTCCCCATGTGGGTGGGGCGGTAGAATAACACCCACGGTATCCCCTGCCTGTCCTAAGAGGCGACTAAAAGGGGCCCCAGTCACAGATATTTCGATTACGGGAGACTGAAGACCAACCCTATTGCACTCACAAGCAAGGCTGTATCTCCCCCATCCCAAGCCTTTCTTAACTCTGTCAGTGCTGGGAATCGAACGCAGGCTGTCTTAGTTAAATTATAAAATAAAAAGACCTAAAAGTAAACAACCGGCTCAGCGTTGTATGGGTAGCGTGCCTACCTTTTACCCGGAGGGCCCGGATTCGATTCCCGGCCAAGTCAGAGATTTTTACCTGGATCTGAGGGCTGGGTCGACGTCCTCTCAGACTAGGCAATTATAATTGAGGAGCTAATTGACGGTGAGATGGCGGACCTGGTCTAGAATGCCAAGGATAACGGCCGAGATGGTTCGTCGCGCTGACCATACGACACCTCCTAATTTGCAGGTCTTCGGGCTGAGCAGCGGTCGCTTGGTAGGCGATGGCCCTTCAGGGCTGTTGCGCCATGGTGTTTGGTTTGGAAAAGTAAACAGAGTAAGAGATGACATTCCTGCATTCTTACGCCCGGTCTCTTGTATTTAAGACAGTTGAAAAAGGTACATCGTAATAAACGCTCCTCATATTTTTTTTGTAAAAACACTAACTGCAGCTATTTATAACGATAAGTACAAACGCCTCCTTTTAATCTGGCTCAGTTGGTTGAGTCGCTGTCCTTCTGTGTCAGAGTTCGCAGGTTCAAATCCCGGCTTAGGTCATGGCCCTTAAAAGGGTGTTGTAATGGCAACAGCTCCATGTCGTTGGTTTCTGGAACGTTAATCAAAATTATACATACGTCTATTACCGTCACAATATTGCAAATGTATCCCAGGCTTGCGAAGGAAACTAATAGAACAAGGGAATCCCTACCCAGCATATGTTGTGACATGTATTTTTCTTTACCAACTAACAAAATATCTATACTCATACGCCTTACATTCTATACAGGTTATATTTTGTGTGTGAGTATGTTTCTATTCCGCATTATTTGCATAAAATGACACTTATTTATAGCTTTTCACATGACCATTATTACAACAACATTGCCGCATTTATTCTAAACCAGAATATTGACTCTACCGAGCTCGATAGCTGCAGTCGCTTAAGTGCGGCCAGTATCCAGTATTCAGGAGATAGTGGGTTCAAACCTCACTGTTGGCAGTCCTGAAGATGGTTTTCCGTGGTTTCCCATTTTCACACCAGGCTGTACCTTAAGAAAGGCCACGGCCGCTTCCTTCCCAGTCCTAGCCCTTTCCTGTCCCATCGTCGCCAAAAGACCTCTCTGTGTCGGTGCGACGTAAAGCCAATAGCAAAAGAAATCACTTTTTTAGATCACCTACGAAAATAAATTCTGGATGAAGACCCACTTTAATTCCCCCACCCCCAACTGAAATCCTGGCTACGCTACTTACTGTTCCACTGCGTCAGTGCTGTCAATGCCATTTACAAACTGAATTCGGTGCCGTTCCAAGATCCAGCCTTCGACGTCAGAAAATGACGTCACAGCAACCTGGACTGTTCAAGATCGTCTGCACTTGCTCCTTGTGTTCTTCTCTGTTTCTAAGAACTTTGGAACAAACAGGCTCTCTCTACGTTCGAGAAGCCAGTCCACGCTCATCATCGGTGCAAACTGTTACTGGGATTTTTTACTGCAGTTCTTCTTTTGTGAATTAGACAACTTATTTTTTGATCTAGGCCATAGGCAGGCATTTGTACAAGTGGAGGCACATGTTTCCCCTGGTGCACCTTCGCTGCATCGTCCTACATACGAGGCTTGCAGTTTTGTCTCAAAGGCGCACTAGTGCCAGCATCTTGGAAAGGTGTAGCAATCCAACTGATGAGCCCATTCCTACACTGGGGCGAAACACTGGTAATTTCACGATTGAAAAAGCCTAAAGACTTAAAGAGTTTAATTGTTATTATCTTATTTTTGCAAAGTAATTGTGTAACTGCTCAAGCTTCAGAGCTGTGTCAAACTTTCGTGAAATTACCGCTTGTTAAAGATGTTGGTTGTTAACATTGTGAGTGGTTACGTTAATTGTAAAACTCGTAGTACCTGACTTTCTCTGTGTAAAAATTCTATAAGAATTGTGCCAGTTGATACTTTTTTTATATGCAGGAATACATTGATCTCTGAAAGCAATTTGTACGTTTTTTTAGTTTTCTTCTCACGGCTTCCACGTACCACAACTGTACCTTCCCTGTAAATCTCTTGACTCCCAGAAATGTTCTCGAAACTTATATGATCGCACACTGTGAATTAATCTACCAACTAGCTATATACTTATTACGCATTCTCTTTATTCAAACGCGCTCTCAACTTGGTGGTATTCATGATACCCCAAAAATATTAGGTTAGTACTTTATGAGATGACTAGCTGATGTGCCTGTGCTTTGCTACGGAATTCTGCACTGTATACATAATTCTAGGTGAAATAGTGTACACGTTGTAACATTTTATCAAATTGCTTAATTTTTAGCGTTACTCCAGAAACACGACGTTGAGGTCGCCATACGTCATTTCTCGTGTGAAGAGGGGTTACATTGTTTTGATCTTAACGGCCGGCCCTCTTGCGTACTGCCAGTCACAGTCGAGTTGAGCACATTTCATTATGATGGCAGACACTCACTCTCCACATGCCCTTTATATATATATCCTCACGAATACTATCCCTGTGGTTTTCCTAAGGTCTTAAAGCATCTGCCAATGGACAGACAACCAACGTGTCAGAAATATAACCACAATAAGGTGGTTTTTAATATGTATCTGAGTAAGTACAAATTCAAAGGAAATATTATCAATACGGTAAGATTTTGTTAATGGAACTGTGTATGTGGGATAAGTGGCCTTCTTATAGATATTGTGTAAAATGGTTCCCTAAAGAACAGCATATTTCCAAGCTATATCACTAAAGTATGCCATAACAACTTGGAGCAAACGCCTGAAAAGCCTTACATCTGATATGTTTTTGACATTTTTGACATGCTCTATTGGTGAAAAATATCTAATTCCCTCCATGGGAATTTAAAATTTTCCATTCGGAATTGCTAGGCGGGCAATAATTCTATTGTGGAGTTTTATCTCCCATATGCAGTTATCAGACTGTGCCTCTTATAAGGGCTTCTGATAAGTTTACCAGCATACACCCGGGTGTCAGTGGGTAGGGTCTGACACATCCCACTCTGATGAGTCTAGTGTCAGAATTACAAAGGAAATCCTTACACACTTTTTCTAGCAAATATAATTTTTAGTGTATTCGCTGACTCCGTTATGTAATAGGACTAATCATTTGGGCAGGGTATTACCTTTTAAGGATCGCAGACGTATATTTTCCTATGATTTCCTTCACATTTTATTTCCATGCACGGCCCCTTACTATACATTTTAATAGTAAGCAGCCTATATGTTAACCTAAGGTTCCAGTCGTATGCTTGCAAAGTTTGAGCATGGTCCGCCGAGTAGTTTTTACGTAAAATAAACCGAGATACAGAGACGAAGGATAAAACATGCCACAACACAACACAACACAACACAACACAACACAACACAACACAACACAACACAACACAACACAACACAACACAACATTTTAAAAATCGGAAACTGTGATAGGAAGAAATTTCACATAAAGGTTTTTTCTGGGTAGGAGAATTTCAAGAACATTTAGTGTGCTACATTGTTCAACAGGACTAACCGTTTAGGCAGCGTATTCAATTTTAAAGGCCCCAAGCGTACGTTTATTTCTGATGTGCTTCACATTTTCTTTCGCTACATAGTCCACTAGGACTAAGTGTTAACCAAAGGTATCAGCTATAAGCTTCCCGAATTTGAGCTCTGTCAGTCAAATAGCGTGTACGTGATAAAACTCAGGCAAGCAAATCTACAAATTTTCAGATTTAATATTGCTGCCATTTTTCTTTCAGTCACGGTTGTTTCAGAAACCTTTGATATTCCGGTATGACATACAGCGTATGTTACCCGGAATGATATTATCTTTCACGCTGTGAAAATAATATCAAAATCATTCCAGTAGTTTCTGAGATTGCCCGTTACATATAAATAAACTCTCAGTCTCTCTTTGTATAATCCTACCAATGTTTGGGAAGCCAGGCTCTGACTGTCACAAGTCAGGACAAAGGGTGAGTGATAGAGGAGTAACATCTCTTTGATAAAACCTTGATCCAGCTGACCTGGCTGGTAATCCCATGTCAGAGTCCCTCGTCAGGATTATGGTGAAGACTTCAATGGCAGTGAAGGTGGAGAAGAGGGACTTCGGAACGGTGGAACTGGTGGAAGAGGCAACGCTGCTGTTCGGGGTAGACAGAACAGAAACTGCTGCCTTGAAGTTAGAAGTAGGAACTTCAAAGGCTGAGGGAAGAAACCCTGACAGAAATCAGCCTGGTGCCTCAGGCTTAATATGGCAGCCCCATCAAGGCACTCGGAAGCAGTGGGTTAATCAATCTTATCATAGTCTATACGGTAAAACTGAATAAGATATAAATGTTCGGAAATTATGTTCCCTATAGCTTTTGTTATATAGCACTTTTCGTTAGGACCAATAGGTCTAATATACGTGATTAAGGCACCTTCCCCTAAACTACAATTTCAACCAAAGTGAATACAATTATTTATAGCATAGACTGTAGTTCCTTATTCCCCGAATTTACATACTGATTTTCATTAAATTCTATTTACCCATTTGCTCGTGATTCGGCGCTGATATGGACTTAGCAACAAAAATTTAAATTCAAGAATATCTCTGTTATCATGGCCGATACGCTAAAAATGTATAAGACATAAATTGATCAGAAATTTAATATACTTTAGGTATGTAGTATTTATCGATAGGACCACTAATAACATAAATATTTGAGAATTAAATTTTAGGCCTTCCCCTAAACTACCATTTCTCTTAGCGCGAATAAAATTATTTATGGCCTGGATTGTAGCAATTTATTTCCCGACTTTAAATACCACTTTTCATGAAATCCTTTTCAGCCGTTTTCAGGTGATGCGCTTACATACATACATACATACATACATACATACATACATACATACATACATACATACATACATACAGCAGGACAGACAGACAGACATAAATAATGGAAAGTTAAAAAGTGTATTTCATTGTTATTGCGGACAGGACCGATACAGAAATATCATCCTTTTAAAATTCTGAGCAATGTACAGACAAAACTCTCATTCTTATATATTGTGACCGTTCACAACGTCACCGATAGTGTGTCATGATACCCAGAAGATGAAATATGCCGTTTTCCGCGCCATTCCACGATAAAAATTGCCCAAACTAGCATTTTTAACCCGTTTCGGGACACGAATGGCACTCTGCAGACCCCCGCGACTGAGCTCTAGTTGCGCGTAATTAGAGGAAAAGGCCTGTAAGAGCGCTTGTGCTTGAAATCGTTCTTTCTCGTGTGCGAGCGAGTTGGGAATAGGCACGTCATCACGTGACTGTAAATCTAGGTCACCAAGCAGCACTCATGTAGTCTACCCAACGTAAGAACTACCATAATCCCATAATTCCCTTGGATTTATACCAGTACCAACTCACAGTTTTCAACTGTCTTTAACAGTAATACAAACTGCAAAGTATTCGACGGATATTCACGTTCAAACATTCTTCTGAATCAGGGAATTGTATGCATAATTATAAAGCAAAGAAGTGCCTTACATAATTGAAAGAACAATAATTACGTCGTAAACAAGCGTGTGACTTAATGGATAACAGATGTTCGGTTCTTACTACGGGAGCAAAATGAAGGATTCCCACTAACTTTGTAACGCGCACTGGCAGATACCAGATGACGCTTTCAAGATTAGTCGAAAATCTACGATGTGTTTCTAATGAGATTCATTCAATGAAAACGGGAGTGCATAAGCTGTAATTTGATACTCATTCATTGTCGTGCACCGTATATTAGCGGACCACTTTTCCACAATGGGGCGTATTTTTCCCTCTCCACTTGCTTCAGGGTGACTTGCCTGTATATGAAGGAGCCTCGAGACGGACATCGTCACTTCTACTTCGCTACATGGTGTTCTTATGTTCGTTGCTGTGTTACCACGTAACTTACTAATTGCGCGTGAGTTCTTTTTTGAAGCTTATATTTTTTAGGTGTGAATTATACACCCCAGTGATATACTGTGAGTATTCGTGATATTATGTGAATGTAATCATGGAATAACAAAGTTATTTCCATGTACAGTGCAGATAAATTTTGCCGCTAGTAAATTCATTAGGAACGATATGAAACTGCGCTTATAGTTGTCCGTGTGGCGAGGAGGCTGTGTATTGAACCTCGCGAATGGCTAAACCAGTACGGCTTGTCTAGCATAAATTAGGCACGTTATTTAACCAAGTGTGCAGATAAACACGACGAGGGAGTGAGTTAGGGAGCTAATAACTGTGTGTTAGAAATAATCAGGAGGTAAACTAGGAGAGAGAACGGACGGCTTATTGTCGATATCATAAATGGGCAGCGTCTGCCGAGCGATCCCTAACGCAGTGAGGAGCTCATCTTACTTATGACTAGTGCAGTGAAGTAGGCCTGAATTACTGTTATTTAACACGGGAAGTGTTGATAAAGTCAGCAGTGTATCCAGTGACGCTTCAAAAGAACGAGTGTATTTTCAGGGCCTAGATCGAATGTAAATAAGGAAGATAGGCAGATGAGAAAGAAATAGTAACGGGCGACTGGACAAAGCCGTTACTAGGTTGGGATGCTTGAGTTAATGAGTAGTTCCAACAATAGTGAATATGTGATGTGTAATATAGACTAACACATTTACATAAGATAAATTCTTGTCATTTGCATAATCGAGTCAACGAGAACGTCGGAGACTGAACGAAACATCTAGCCGTTTGCCTGTCATTCATCCTGCACTGCAGAGACCATCTATACCGTCGAATGAGATCAAGTCACCATGTAAGTGAGTCATCAGCAGGTGAACCGAGGACTCTACGTCACTGAAGTCATCGTGATGTCCGAGTAAATCCCTTGTTGTGCCCTCTTGATAGCTGTTTCGTGATTGCAGAAACAATGAGTATACGTTCAAATTTCTCTCCGTCGAAGACTGCATTACAATGCTGATATTCAATCAGTAAATTTGCATGCAATATAACGTAGCGTGTTAATACGCTGTTTTAGAGGGGTAATAATTTTCATTTTATGGTTTTCAGAGGATACTTTGATCATAGTTTGGGATAACCGTATTTTTATTTCCATTTTATCAAGGGTTTTTTGTAGTGCATGGCGTAATTTTAAGGACCTTACAGTAATCAAGTGTGAAGCGCTAAAAAGTAAGGGGTTTAAATATTCTGTAAAAGTGGCTCCAATCATCACCTTCTCATAAGCTAATACGGGTCATCAAGATTTTTCTCATTTGTTGATTTTTGACACCTCACACATGAGATAGGAAGTCCCCCACCTAGAATGTAAGACTGCTGAAACATCGGATGGAGACATGACAGTGGGGTATACAGTATATTGGTGAATTATTTAGCTCGTGAGTGCGTGATGTAATTTGACCCGTGTAGGAGGAGCTCATCTTTAAATTACATTTTATTCCAGGTACCGAGAGTAAGGGTATAGCTTATTATGCAGGTTGTAGCCCTGATGTATTGAGAAGTAGAATGTGAAGTTCCCCTGAATCGTAATGGATAGGCGCGAGGTGAATACCGTGCTGTAAACGTGATGATTAAGCCCAAATTTAGAGCCAATATGTAATGTGTTGCCGATATTGGCCGGGGAAAGAAAGAGGTGATATAATATGCTATGAAGCGCGAATATAAGAAGAGCCGAGTGGATCCGTTATGTTCAGTGAACGTAAGGGCGACCCACGGCTGGTTCAAGATTTATGATCCTCACAAGGATGGACGAAGCGAAGTGCTCGCTCCATTGAAGTGGGAACAGAAGACAATAGCTAGCTTTATTCCTCTCGAGACAACGATTACATGCAGCAATTTGAATATAACCACAGTCACATAGATTCCGATGGTCATTAGAGGAAGTATCCCACCAGTTCCTTTTCGTAATTATATAAATCGTGTAGGGAATTCCAGGTTAAATACACCCTATGCTTCAGAAGATCCTGGGTTCAGTCCAGGAGACAAGTAAAAGTTTACGCTCACTGTTACCAGCACCAGATGGATTAAGCCATTTGTAACTCATCTTATGTGTGTGAAATGTATTTGTTCTTGGCCATTTCTTACAGGAATTGCTAAGATATTATGTTCACGGTATATTGGATATTTGAGTCGCTTCTATGTACTGTTCACAGAAAACAAGCGCTTGTTTAATCAGAATTTTTATCAATACACACAACATGACATTATTCACACAACGTTGTTTCTCTGTACATTTACACCATACGTCTGTAATGGCAGCTAAAACACTTTGAGCGTGTATCAGAGGAAACTTTCAAAGTGACGACCTTCAGCTTGAATACAAGCCTCCGCTCGTCGTCGCATAGAGTTACGTACGCGATCAAAACTGCCTGGTGTAGTGAGTACTGCCTGAGAGGTTGTCACAATGTGCTCACATCAAGTTGCTTTTCAGGAACAGGAGTCGCATACACGAGAGATTTAACGTGTCCCCACAGGTAAAAGTCCAGGGGATTCAAGTCAGGGGAGCGTGGTGGTGGCCAAGCAATCGGTCCTCCTCTACCTATCCAGCGCTCAGGAAAATGGGTATTCAGGTACCTGCAGGTAGCAGACTGAAATGTGTGGGAGCACCATCATGCATGAAACACATGTGTCGACGGGGTGCAAGTGGCATGTCTTCCAAGAAATTAGGCAATTCAGTGCGCAAAAATTCGTGTAGTTCTGTCCAGTAAGCCTATTCGGAAGAATGTAGGGTCCCAAAAGGAATCACCAACAATGCCTGCCCAGATATTAATGGCGAACCTCTGTTGATGAGACGATTAGATGATTGCATGAGGACATGTAAATTATTACTAAAATTAATTTTTGTCACAAAGTTTGAATAAATCTGTAAGTATACGTTTAGGGACCCATGTTGTCATAACCATTTTTCTTCTCTCTATGCGAGGAATCCATTCTTAAATTCTTGCTGTTGAGTTTTGGTACACTCTGTATATACAGTATATATTGAAGAAATCCTGGAGTCAGCTCATTTTTAGAATGACGATTTATAAGAAAAACAACACATAAATCAACAACATGGAAGTACTGTGACGAACAAAGTAAGCTTGTAATTTTACGTGCCTGTTATCGTGATCATAGCCGCCGAGTTAAAATTTTACGTCGAATCCGAACCACAATGATGTAACTTTCCATTTCAAACATGCCATATGCATTGGTTGGGATTCGAACCTCGGCCACCTGGGCAAGAACTCAGTGACAGTGCCACTCCGACTAACACAGCCCTTTACGGAATCGAACATGTTAAATATAGGTTAAGGTGCTATCCATCGAACGATTTGACTCCACAGTTCGGGCCACACAACTGACATCTTGCATTAGAAAAATTATGGATTCGGAATCCACAATCAGCAGCGCCGAAGCTATTTATTATTTTATTTTTTATTTACACACAAATCGAATGCTTGGGCTGCGGCTTAATTACGGCTGTGGTCGCTTCATTCACAGTTCTAGCCCTTTCATATTCCATAGTCCCCAAGAAACCTGTCTGAGTTGGTGTGGCGTTTAATCACTGCCTAAGTTGTGATGGCGTTTTGGTATTCACGCACAAAAGTTCTTTGTAAAGCTATTATGAGAGTAGATACGCTCCAGGAACATTTCATTCACGTACACCCAGAAGTTCTGTGAAGTCACTGGAGTAACTTAAGACGAATAGAGCTCAACTGAGATCAAGTACGTGACCCAAGTTTGAGTTTGTATGTACACAAATATGAATGCTCGAATTCTGCTATTAAGTGATATATCTTGTTGATAATAACAAAAAGCAAACTTCAAAAAGAACTTCAAATGGTTGAAACTTTCTCAGAGAACAACAGAGGAAACAAGTACCTCAGTAGAATAACAACCTGTGTAAGATTGTATATATACCATACGATGTTCTGATTCCTTTGTGGAAGAACGAAAGAAAGTAAATCCTTTTATTTGTTTATTTATTTATTTATTTATTTATTTATTTATTTATTTATTTATTTATTTACAATTTGTTTTATGTCGCACCGACACAGACAGGTTTTATGGCGACGATCGGAGACGAAAGGGCTAGGAGTAGGAAGTAAGCGGCCATGGCCTTAATTAAGGTACATCCCCAGCATTTGCCTGGTTTGAAAATTGGAGGCCACGGAAAACCATCTTCAGGGCTGTCGACACTATCTCCCGAATACTGCATACTGGCCTCACTTAAGCGACTGCAGCTATCTAGCTCGGTGAAAGTAAATCTATCTTCAGTTAGACGAATGTACGGATGAGATACTGTGCAGTCAATCTCCGGCCTTGCTTCAAGAACATTTTTACTCTGTGAGACTTTACTTTTAAAAAATGACGCTGTCGATGTTTTCGGTTAATGGATGATTTATTGTTTCTTCTTCCGAAGCATGAAGCAAACTGATGATGATGATGGGAGGTTATAGAGTGTAAATAAGGGCATGTATCTGATGTGGTATTAGTACATACTTAAATCCACCCACATATCGATGAACACTTTACCCTTTTGCACAGTGATTTTTACAATATAAAGTTTTACATTTGAATACATATACGACCTAAAGAGAAAGAAAGGAGCAAGTGTTTTAAGTTTAATTGCTATGACTATGAAAAAAATCGTGATTTTGAAGTTCCCAGAAAATGTCTACTTAATTGCGTACTGTGACAAAGACAGTGGATTTAAAAAAAAACCGAGCTCGATAGCTGCAGTCGCTTAATTGCGGCCAGTATCCAGTATTCGGGAGATAGTGGATTCGAACCCCACTGTTGGCAGCCCTGAAGATGGTTTTTCGTGGTTTCCCATTTTCACACCAGGCAAATGCTGGGGCTGTACCGAATTAAGGCCACGGCCGCTTCCTTCCCACTCCTAGCTCCTTCCTGTTCCATCGTCGCCATAAGACCTGTCTGTGTCGGTGCGACGTAAAGCAAGTTGCAAAAAAAAAAAAAAAGAGAGAGAGAGAGAATAAAAAATAAAGGATAAATAAGTGCAATGCCCTGAATAGCTGTTATCACGTCCCAATAATAGAAATAAATAAAGAAGCCTATTTAATTTCTTTTTGCGTAGATAACAGTTTTGGTGCAAGGAATATACCGTATATGCAAACTATTTTAAATGATTTGAGTGCATATTAAAAATATCCTCATCAGTCACTACCTGGCACTTACAGGCTCAAACAGTATATTCTCCAAGGAACTGTTAAACTTTGGCCACAGGTGGCTCGTGAATCAGTAGCGGCGATTAGGCGGAGCGAGGGGTACGGTCGCCCCCCCCCCCCCCCTTTTCCCCTCACCATCACTTGTGGGGAAAACATTACAGCTTGATTACCTTTTATCCGCCTCAAACTAGGAATTACAGGATTTAAAAAAAAGCAATTCGTACAAGCGCTGTTGTCTTATCATCTTATTCTTTCCTTTATTTTCCTTAATTATTAACAAAATTATTAGCGGAATACGCACTAAATATCATTCGTCGTGGCTAACCGATTTGTATAGCGCCACAGCAAGTGGTGGGGACTTTGTATGTGCTGTGAGAAAGGGTAGCAAGGGTTTATATTTTTTGCCAAGGTCATGGACATTAAGGTGTGATCCACCCGTCTGCCATGCGCATTCGTCACCCTGGCAGTCTGTTTAGTGTATGTTAGTTTCTTAGTGTGTAGTGAAGTACTAAATTATTTTAAATTACGCAGTGCTAAATCTTACCATTTTAGAGTTATTTTTGTTGAATTTTGATGTATATAACACCCCCTTCCTCGCTATATCCCGTAAACCCGGGTACGTTTTGTTGTGCCCACTTACTTCTAATTCCTAATCGCCACTACTGCGTGAAATTTGGTGATGGGGGCCCCTATTTTTTATTCTAGAAATGTATAATATAAAACAATATAGTTTTCCAATGGCTGTTAACTTCGTTCCGAGATAAAATAATCACAGGCCTAAAATCAGATCATAAGGATAAAATAAAGACTGGCATGAGACAGAAATGAGAAAGTCGATGAAGTTACAGCTGAATGTTAGTTGCGAACCTAGATTTGAGGCTTGAATATCGGTACTCTACAAAACGATTTACCTTTACAAAATAGGTCCACAAAATAGGTGGTGATTATTGTTTTAAGAGGAAGTACAACTAGGCAACCATCCTCTATATAACGCTAATCAGAGAGAAAAAATGGAAGGGGTCCGACACTTCGAAAAATGAAGGTATCGGCCAAAGAAAGACAAGGGCCACGAAGGGCGTGAAAATGAAAGACTCCCTAGCCCTCGCAAACCTAATAGCGTCGGGGTCGGAAAAGAACAAGGGTTGACCAAGGGAGGTCGGATAGGATAGATGAAAGTGAGGAGCCTGGCACAAGTAAGTGGAAGCAATGCCAGGACTCAGCTAAGGGCCCCGTGGTCGCCAACCCACGCTCCAAAGTTCAGAGCCCCTGGGGCCCCTTTTAGTCGCCTCTTACTAGGTCCTCGGATATATTCGGAAACAGAAGTACCCTTCCCTGGGCCATGAATTCAAGTTTTGTGTCTATTGAAAAACTTTAACACTGTGTCTATCTTTATTATAACACACGTTTTAGCCTATTACTTTTCCAAACATATATAAACCGGGCGGGTTGGCCGTGCGATTGGGGTCGCGCAGCTGTGAGCTTGCATCCGGGAGATGGTGGGTTCGAAACCTACTGTCAGGAGCCCTGAAGATGGTTTTCCGTGGTTTCCCATCTTCACACCAGGTAAATGCTGGGGCTGTACCTTAATTAAGGCCACGGTCGCTTCCTTCCCACTCCTAGGCCTTTACTGTCCCATCTTCGCCATAAGACCTATCTGTGTCGGTGCGACGTAAAGCAAATACAGAGAAACACATACGTAAAACATATTTCCAATAACACCAGTTTTCACGAGTAAATAGAAATGTCTACTAAAGGAAAACAACCTTATAAGTACTAATGAGCGGAATGAAATACATAGGTCAATTCTATCCCGTCGTCTTTCAAGTGTTAACAAAACAGAGACGAGCGCTGTTTTTGGACCGCTAATTCCAGGCAGGTTTGGAGGGACGACGGCACTGTAAGCGTGAGAAAAAATGATAGTGTGAGCGACAGAGATGGGAAGCACATAAGCCACAATCTGCTTTGGCTATTTTAACATTTTCAACACATATTTTTCTTATACGTCTCAACACTTGTATCCCGCCCAAGGCTATTTTAGAAGATTTTGCACCGAGCTCGATAGCTGCAGTCGCTTAAGTGCGGCCAGTATCCAGTATTCGGGAGATAGTAAGTTCGAACCCCACTATCGGCAGCCCTGAAAATGGTTTTCCGTGGTTTCCCATTTTCACACCAGGCAAATGCTGGGGCTGTACCTTAATGAAGGCCACGGCCGCTTCCTTTCCACTCCTAGCCCTTCCCTGTCCCATCGTGGCCATAAGACCTATCTGTGTCGGTGCGACGTAAAGCAACTAGCAAAAAAAAAAAAGAAAAAAAACCAAAAAAAAAAAAAAAAAAGAAGATTTTGCTGATTCTTTCGGCAGATTGATCCAACCGACAGGGCTAGGGCTAACTGGATTCCCCTGATGCTCTACGATGAGAAAGCCGAATAACCAGCAATACCTTCCCATTAATAACAACACTGATCAATAAAAAATTATATTTTGCCAATATCTTGGTATCCAAAACGCGTTTTAGGACAACTGAAACATGTTGATTCAAAATATGCAAACCATTTGTCTCTATCACCCAACGTCATTGATATATACGACCTCAAACATTTACATATTTTAAACATTGCACCAAGGAAAACAACTTACAGACAGAAATTTTACTAGAGCAGTGATTGTTTCTGGATTTAGCTAAGATTAGTGCTAATGCACCACATGGCACATATTGGATTTGTTTGTTACGTAGCCGCACACGTAGAAAAACAAATTTGGTGAATTAATGAAACCTTTGGGCTCCATAATGTCCACTTTCACTGAAAATAAGAAAGGAGAAAATGAGATTGTTCGGCTTTGTATGAAAAATAACGACAAACGTAAACAGTCCTCGATGGACGCTGTTAATTAAAAATAAAACTTTGCCAACATCTTCAAAACTTGACGTGATAGCGCAAAACGGTTTTCCGATTTGATATCAGCAGGAAAAACTGCACTAGAAACAGTAAACAATATGTTAGGTATCTATGCCTTGTAAATGAGTGTAATCCAGAAAGTTGACTCTTGTCTTTGTGATCAGTGGTATTTTGGGAAACATTTTTGCTAATAATTAATCAGAAATATAGAATTTAACTCCGCATGCTCGAAGAAGAGCAAAGTTACTTCTTACTGACATGGGGTTCAGTGAACCGAAGAACGTAACGAGAAGCTTGCGAACCTTGTCCTAAAGATCTTTAAAATGTTGTTGTTTGAGTCATCAGTCCATAGACTGGTTTGATGCAGCCCTCCATGCCACCCTATCCTGTGCTAACCTTTTCATTTCTACGTAACTACTGCATCCTATATTTGCTCTAATCTGCTTGTCATATTCAAACCTTGGTCTATCCCTACTGTTCTTACCACCTACACTTCCTTCAGAAACCAACTGCACTAGTCCTGGGTGTCTTAAGATGTGTCCTATCATTCTATCTCTTCTTCTCGTCAAATTTAGCCAAATCGATCTCCTCTCACCAATTCGATTCAGTATCTCTTCATTCGTGATTCGATCTATCCATCTCACCTTCAGCATTCTTTTGTAACACCACATTTCAAAAGCTTCTATTCTCTTTCTTTCTGAGCTAGTTATCGTCCATGTTTCACTTCCATACAATGCCATGCTCCACACGAAAGTCTTCAAAAACATCTTTCTAATTCCTGTATCAAAGTTTGAAGTGAGCAAATTTCTTTTCTTAAGAAAGCTCTTCCTTGCTTGTGCTAGTCTGCATTTTATGTCCTTCTTACTTCTTTAAAATATACGTACATTTTGATGGATTTTCATGAGAATGGATAGACGAGAGCTCTAGGCTATTTTAATTTCCTTCTCTCGTACTCGTTCATTCTATATCTTCCATTTTACCTCGATATTCATTTGATCTATAAGAGGCTACACGTTGATTAAAAAAATATTTCCGACTCCAGAGAGATATGCGCAGAGACAGTGAGTTATCAGGGATTCTATTTCAAACATATAAATTTAAATTTCAAATCTAACCACAGGCAGGATGGAACATTTACGATGACTCGTCTTACTATCACAAGAAGAAAGTACATATATTCAATAATATTCCTAATCATACACTTACGCTCAAAAAACACAGAATGAAGTTGAAAATACGTAATCAAACGCACAGAATACCAGCAGGAGGGCAGAGTAGTGGTCTACAATCGAAATTGCATTCCTAAACCATCAGATACTTATTATCCTTCCAGACGTTTCAAGTTCCCCGGGGTCAGCATGTTGTATGGATTTGGCCAAGTTTTGCGGTCGGATGCCTTCATTGACGGAACCACTATGTTGAAGGATGAGTTTTTGTTCGGTTTGTAGTGAAAATTAGTTAGGAAGTGATGTCTTGTATGAATATGTATACTAAGACGAATTCAGCCACCCAGTACTGGAACTAGAAAATTAACCAGACATGGTTCAAAATCCCCAGCCCAGCCGGGAATCGAACGCAGAGACCTCTAAATGGAAGGTCACTACGCTAACCATTCAGCCAAGAACCCACACGACATCGAACACGACCTGCCAGTGAGATAATTAACTCTATTTCTTTTGAATTCTTCCTACATCAAATGCAGGTTGGCATTGAAACTAAGATTACCGTTATAATAGATCGCTACCGTACATCAGCAGTCACAGTTTAACACTGAATATTATGAAAGTTTGAACTTTTGAACTGTGAGTAGTAATATTAAGACGCATGTATATTTTGGGGTTGCCTAGCCGAGGCGTTGAAGGTGAGCTTTGTTCACCCAGAGAGACATTAGTTAGGAAATGGAAAAATTAAGAAACTGGATTTCCAATTCAAGACGTGCACCTGGCCTTGATGTTTATTCAGCCTACGCCTAAAATGACTCCTTTGTTAATTCATAGGGTCAAAGTCAACTGGGAATAGGGCTATACACTGTACCCGACTTAGCGTCGACGTTAGGAATAATGAAAATATGTTACCATCCACTAATCCCGGGGCTATCGGCGGGTGATGATCGATGTAAGAGGGGTTTTCGACGTGAAAAGTCACGCTCCTGTGGATCGGATTCAACGTAGAACTGGAGTCCCATGTCCATAGTCACGGTCCTAACAGTCACATAAAACTACATACTCGCCTGCTTTTCACTTTACCATTCCTTCTCTTGCAATTCTTGCAATTGTTTTCGTATTTTTACTTCCCTAATTGCTATTTAATAATAAGGTGGATTTGAATTTTACGAGCTGTAAGTATTCCCTAGCTCTCACTGTGGTTCCTTAAATGAGCTGCATGAACATTGGATATATGGGACTCCCATTCTTTGTTTAAGTTTTACTAAAGAAGGTAGTTCAGTTAGAGGACCCTTGGAACTTGGAACATGGATTCTAACCTATGGTGCGTCAAAGTCTACTGGAATAATGAGATTTAGCCCCACGGTGGGAAGATCAGGTCTGCGCGATATAAGGTTACCAGAAGAAATTTCTGGGACCGAAGATATCTCAGAATGAAAACTGGGATATATGTATCATACGGTATATACTTCGAGAGTAAATTTAACATTTAACTGTTGTTGCAATTTTGTACATGAAACAGAGGTACACCAAAGCTAATGCAGCGAGCTCGTAGTTGTGATCAACGGTATTCTGTAAGAAGTGATTTCTCGGACGAAACTATATTTACAGAGCGACTTTGCTGTACGGGAATGGAAGCTAGGTGAACTCACGGGAGCTTATTCATAGGCTGAAAGTAACAGACATAAAAGTAGCAAGATTGTTTGTAGACAAATCAGGTGAGATCACTAGCAGGAGGGAGCTCGTAATGAGCTACATGCTAAATATATATAAAAAAAGTTTAGGGAGTCTACTGTCTGTATTTTCGTTTACTTTGCCAATTTTTCAGATATTTTTCCGTTTTAGGTCAACTCAATATCGCATCAGTAGTATCTAGCTTGCTTGTATGTTGGTGTGTTCGTGTGTGTTTCTCTGTCCCACCATCATGGCGAAACGGCTGGATGTATCTCGACCAAGTTTCAAATTTAGAGCGTACTCATTTAGGGGCACGTTTTGGTGTACAAATGATTTAAAAGCCACTGAAGAGACTGGGGGTTTATATAGAGATCAAACGAGTTATTTGGTATTTTCTCATACAATAGTGTTTTTCTACAACGTATGTAGACTATACGTGGAATGCCCCTTCATGTTAAATATTTTTATCTACATAATTTCATAATTTGGATAATATTACTTGTTTTTACGTTCCACTAATTATTTTTACGGTTTTAGGAGATACAGAGGTGCCTGAATTCAGTCCCGTAAGAGTTCTTTTACGTGCCGGTAAATCTACCGACACGAGGCTGACGTATTTCAGCACATTCAAATACCACCGGATTGAGCCAGGATCGAACCTGAAAAGGTGGGGTCAGAAGACCAATGCTTCAACCGTCTGAGCCACTCACCCCTGCTACATAATTTCGCTTACTTCTCAAATGACCGAGAAAATTACAATTTTCTACGGATGTCATGTTCTGCGTCGAGTGACGGACACTCTCGCAGACCGACAACGAATCTACCAATTTCCTAGGACTGGGAAAACGAGTGTCTAACATCCAAGCCACTTGGCCCAGCTCTAACGTGATCTATTGAAAGTAGGGCCGAATCTGAGAAGGGATTAGCTCGCAGCTTTTTCAGTTAAATTTCTGATGTCTGTCAACTTGTATTAGAGAGATAAGTCAGTTCGGACCCCACTGTGGGCATCCCTGAAGACGGTTTTGCTTGATTTCCCAATTTCGTACCAGGTAAAGGCCAGATTTGTACCTTAATTACAGTAACGAAGGCCATGGTTGTTCCCTTGCCACTCCTAGTCCTTTTTAATTCTTTCGTTGCCATAAGACCTATCTGTGTCTATGCGACATGAGGCAACTTATAAAGATTAAAATATCCGATGCAGTCGATTGGAATTGAAGAATATTTAAATGCGATAGAATCGTGTTACTGAACCTGCTATCGCTTTTAAGAACTGTTTCAGAGGGCAAACACTGGTTTCTCGCCTTTAAAAATAGGCTAGGAGCATATAAAATAGCACCCAACACGTAACATTGTATTAAAATTGCCTTCTTAATTCATACCTAGTGGCCAAGTTGACTGGAAATCGAATACATTGAATTATCTTAGACGTAATGAGAAACTATTAACGTTATTAAAGAAACAAAGTAGGTCTACGGATTCATTTCATTTTATATGGTTTTTCTAGTACACCGCATTGACAACCATGCCAAGCTACTCCAAGTGGACAGCCCCCATGCCTGGTGTAGAGCAGCCTCGGGTTCTCAGGGCTAAGAGAGAGAGAGCCCCGAGGGAAAGAGCTAGCGAGCGAGCGAGTGAGTGGGAAAGAGATGGAGAGGAGTGGGATGTATGGACGGCACACTTACGAGACAATGGAACAACTAAAGAATGGCAATATTAATCTTTTATTAAAAAATAAGCAAAATAAAAATGTCATTTTCTTCATTCAGGACAACCCCTGGCATTTCTTTGCTTTTACTAATTTAGTGGGGTCAGAGAAAATTGTTTGAGCAGAATAAATGTGTAACTCTGTTTCTAGCGCAACGTTGGACAAACCTGACCTAGTTTTATTTAGGTTCATGACTGAGAATGAGTTTGAAAAAGTATGCAACATATAAGGGGAAGTCAAATTAAAACCGAACACCCGTCAAACACACAATCTGCGCGAGAGGTGGCAACGCTATTGTGAGGTTGGAGAACTGCATAGTGACACCTCTGAGTTGCACACAGTTAAAGGTTATAAATTTCATGTTGTTGGTCCGTATTGAACTGAGAATAACATATGAGTAACAACACAGTAAAGGTTTCTACCTATTCAATACAAAATATATTCACAATATTTTAAAATTACATGGTACTAGTTTCGACCCATCTAGGGGTCATTCATCAGCCACATCAAAGCAAAGATCACTCGTGACGAAATCCTAAGAACATGTTAATTTTAACAGTAAGATTATTATGGAATAACAAGTGAATGTGGTAAATGAAAAGAGATGTTAGTATGGGACAGGTGAGTAATAGCTAGTAAATATACAAGGAATATACATAAGAGGTTTGGAACAAAGTATAAAAGGGGGCTTAGTGTTGTAAAAATTATATAATCATGGAAAACAGTAAGTCCTTATAATGCAAACAAGGGCGACTTCACTCGACATAATGGAAAATTACTACATACACCTAGACCAATACTTTAACGCCAGTCACAATCTCAATGAAATCTCAGAGAAACCCAACATACTCTTCGATCTATTTATCACTTTCCTCAGAAACAATAATGCAGCCAACCAAAACTCAATCCTTAATTTAATCAAAGGTACTTTTCCGAGACAATTACCCTTTTTCCCGCACCCTTCAACCCCACCTTAAGCCCTCTTCCCCTCCTAAACCACCTCCACTCTTCCTAAGCCATATATAATTCTATATGTGTCATTTCACATTGCATTCTTCATTATAAGGACTTACTGTTTTCCATAATTATATAATTTTTACAACACTAAGCCCCCTTTTATACTTTGTTCCAAACCTCTTATGTATATTCCTTGTATATTTATTAGCTATTACTCACCTGTCCCATACTAACATCTCTTTTCATTTACCACATTCACTTGTTATTCCATAATAATCTTACTGTTAAAATTGACATGTTCTTAGGATTTCGTCAAGAGTGATCTTTGCTTTGATGTGGCTGATGATGACCCCTAGATGGGTCCAAACTAGTACCATGTAATTTTAAAATATTGTGAATATATTTTGTATTGAATAGGTGGAAACCTTTTCTGTGTTGTTACTCATATGTGCACACAGTTGTCGGGTAATGTCTTTGTTGGTGTGCAGACTGATATAGTGTGTTCGTCCAGCTGTAGAAATGGAGGCAAACAAAGAAGAGCAGAGAAACGTGGTTAGTTTTCTGGTGGCAGAGGGTGCTGGAGTATACGAAACTCATCGTCGCATGTCTGCTGTGAACAGCGAACACTGCATGTCCAGGACGAGTGTGCGGAGTAGCATAGGAGTTTCCGAGAAGGGCGCACATCACTGTTAGACTATGCGCGCCCAGGACAGGCCCACTGAGCCATTACTTCTGATATGAGAGGGCGGACTCATGGCCGTATCCGCGAAAAATGACGAATCACGGAGAAAGAAAGACATTTGTCGACGTCGGTTTCATTTGGACGAGGAAGTTCAAGAGTGGGTGCTTTTGAAGATCCGTCAGCCACCTACCTCTTTCTACAAAACTTGTATTGATTGTCTCGTCTCCCATGGGAGAAATGTTTTAATGCTTTCGGCGATCTTTCGAATAAAGCCATTCCATGGCCACGTTGTAGCGCGTGTTCGGTTTTCATTTGACTGCCCCTTACACCGGGTGCTTCACCAGCCCTTTATCTTTTCGGAGACAGGCAAGCCAAATAACGCGTTTAACCTAAAGATCCTTATAGTTTAGTTTTATGACCACCAAATAACTAGAAATTTCTCCCTATGGTCAATAAGGCTCTCCCCTACTCGTGTGACATCGCCGTAAATTGATCCATGGACCTAGTAAAGGAAAAACTTCTCCTTAATCTGTTTACCCTCCAGGGTTGGCTCTTCCCTTGGACTCAGCGAGCGATCCCACCTCTGCCGCCTCAAGGGCAGTGTCCTGGAGCGTGACACACTGGGTCAGGGGATACAACTGGAGAGGATGACCAGTGCCTCGCCCAGGCGGCCTCACCTACTATGCTGAACAGGGGCCTTGGTGGGGGATGGGAAGATTGGAAGAGGGAAGGAAGTAGCCGTGGCCTTAAGTTAGGTACCATCCCTGCATTTTCCTGGAGGAGAAGTGGGAAACCACGAAGAACCACTTCAAGGATGGCTGAGGTGAGAATCTAACACACCTATACTCAGTTGACC
Organism: Anabrus simplex; assembly: GCF_040414725.1. Classification (NCBI taxonomy): domain Eukaryota; kingdom Metazoa; phylum Arthropoda; class Insecta; order Orthoptera; family Tettigoniidae; genus Anabrus; species Anabrus simplex. The sequence goes on along the minus strand of NC_090267.1, from coordinate 319,050,139 downwards.
TCCCGAGGCTGAGTGGACTCCGTTCCAGCCCTCGTACCACTTTTCAAAAATTTCGTGGCAGAGCGGGGAATCGAACTCGGGCATCCGGGGGTGGCAGCTAATCACACTAACTACTACACCACTGAGGTGGACAAAACGTGTACCAGCCTGTGAATCGAACCTACTACCACACGGCTTGGCTGACGCAATAGCAGTGACGTGTGCTTTAGCCACCTTAGTTACCGCGAGCCGTAAAAGGAAAAAATACTATGCACATTTCCGCGCCAAATACCAAGGTCCATTCTGCAAACATGCGAATAATGCACCTTAAAATAACACAGGTGTCCGCCTCTGTGGTGTAGTGGTTAGTGTGTTTAGTTGCCACCCCCCGGAGGCCCGGGTTCGATTCCCGGCTCTGCCATAAAATTTGAAAAAGTGGTAAGAGGGCTGGAATGGGGTCCACTCAGCCTCGGGAGGTCAACTGAGTAGACGTGGGTTCGATTACCACCTCAGCCATCCTGGAAGTGGTTTTCCGTGGTTTCCCACTTCTCCTCCAGGCAAATGCCGGGATGATACCTAACTTTAGGCCACGGGCGTTTACTGCCCTCTTCCTTGTCTATCCCTTCCATTCTTCCCATCCCCCCCACAAGGACCCTGTTTAGCATAGGAGGTGAGTCCGCCTGGGCGAGGTACTTGTCATCCTCCCCAGTTGTATCCCCAACCCAATGTCTCACTCTTCAGGACACTGCCCTTGAGGTGGTAGAGGTGGGATCCCTCGCTGAGTCCGAGGGAAAAGCCAACCCTGGAGGGTAAACAGATTAAGAAGAAGAAGAAGAAGAAGAAGAAGAAATAACTCAGGTGCCCGTAATACGATCGAATTAACAGGTATGCCAAGTGCTGTGTAATGTAAGGAAGTTGAATGAACACTGCAAACATTCATTGAAGACTTTGACACGTATGTAAACTTTCGAAGTGGAACGGTCGAATGTAAGTATTAAACCTCGAGCAATCATCATTCATTGACTTCGTGGCAGAATCGGTTAAGGGCAGATGTGTGAGTATTGGCAGCGTAGTGGTTCGGACCCATCATAACGCAAATTTTTTGAACGACAGAGGTGCTCCATTTTAGCGGGGATACATGGAAAATCCACAGACTGTTTCCAGTCATTTCGCCGGGTCAGGAATGGAATGAATGAAGCCCCCATCTAGCGGTGAGGATAGGAATTGTGTCGGCTGCCGAAGCCTGTCGCACTCCTCTGGAGCAATGATGAATGACAGATGAAATGTTGGAGAAAGCTGCTGGAACGAATGATGACAGAGAAAACCGGAGTACTAGGGGAAAAGCCTCTCCCGCCTCCGCTTTGTCCAGCACAAATCTCACATGGAGTGGCGGTGAGAAGCCGGTGCGCTGCCGCCTGAGCCACGGAGGCTCTAGCGGGGATACATAATAACCAATATATCGTCGCTGCCGGGACAAAACCTCCTATGTGAAATATTTTAGCTTAGAATTTTGGCCGGTAAGGTTCTGTCATCTAAGGAGCAATATTGTGTGAAAGCATAATGTACGTTGACTTCGTGGCTCAATCGGTTAAGGGCGGAAAATTTGTGAGTATCGGCAGCGTAGTGCTCCGAAATGGTAAAAAGTTAAATGAACACTGTAACACTTGTTACTCTGAGTACGCAGGGTACCTTAATTCCTACCTACAGACCATCATGTCTAAGTCCAACCTGGTAACGTAACATCGGATAAAAACGGTCCTTTTCAAGAACGAACATAAATTCACTCTTTGGAACAGGATGTATGCGGCCGTATTACAATCACTGTAAACCACGTTAATCGAAGGAAAAAATGGCACCAGCCTGCGATTCGAACCTAATACCACGCAGCTTTGCTATTGCAACGCGTGTTTTAGCCACCTTCGGAAGTGCGAGCCTCGGTGCACTGCTCTCGCGTTGTAGTCCTTGTAGACACTCCCTGTCCAAACGTAAGATAGAGTTCATGGCAGCTGTGATCGTTTTTTTACATTGACTATAGTTTATGTAATGGAAATAACACTGCCGTTAATGATTTTTACCATATTCGCGGGCATTATATAAACGGTATAGTTGTCAAAGGCCATAAAGAAGCAGGTACTAACGTTTTTCGGATGACTATGATATACGTGTTAGTTGGGTTACCTAACTCCGAAAAAAATAAGGGGCTGATGAACCATCCAGTATATGTCCAGTAAGAGTTGTGCAAGGCATGACTCGGGACAATCGCCACTGCCATCGTTGTGACTGCTTTAGGGCCTGTCCGTTTGGCGATGATTTCAATAAATATCAGTCAATCCCCACTGATCTGCAGTTAGGGCGTCCGGCTGCATGGCTAAATTGTCAGTGTGCTGGCCTTTGGTAGCAGAGGTCCCAGATTCGATTCCCGGCAGGGTCGGGTATGTTACCCATGATTGGTTAATTCGCTGGGCACGGGGACTGGGTATATGTGTCGTCTTCATCTTCATTTCATCCTTATCACGATGCGCAGGTCGCCTACGGGAGTCAAATTAAAAGACCTGCACCTGGCGAACCGAAGTCCTCGGACACATCCCGGCACTAAAAGCCATACGTCATTTCTCCATTTCAGTGCAGTTAGGGCAGTCACTCAGGTGGCATATCACGGCCACAACGATGGCAGTGGAAACTATCCCAAGCTCTGTCTTGCTCAACTCTTACTGGGCATTTATTTGCTGTCATTTTCAGTGTTTATTCCCATTCTCTGCGACTAAGCACTTGTCGAAGAACTGTCTGTGCAGGATCACATCCTTTCCTTCCTGAAGATGAGTACATGACTGATACTCGATTTCTCGCAGATGTCTTCTCAAAATTTGCACGTTAAAGCGGTCTGGAGTAAATAGGGAAGGAATTATCCACCTTCCAATTAAATGGAATAACTAAAAATTTCTTCTTCTTCTTCATCTGTTTACCCAGGGTCGGTTTTTCCCTCGGACTTCGCAAGGGATCCCACCTCTACCGCCTCCAGGGCAGTGTCCTGGAGCTTCAGACTCTAGGTCGTGGGATACAACTGGGGAAGATGACCAGTACCTCGCCCAGGCTTTACACCTGCTATGATGAACAGGGGCCTTGTGGGGGGATGGGAAGTTTGGAAGGGATAGACAAGGAAGAGGGAAGGAAGCGGCCGTGCCCTTAAGTTAGGTGCCATCCCGGCATTTGCCTGGAGGAGAAGTGGGAAACCACGGAAAACCACTTCCGGGATGATTGAGGAGGGAATCGAACCCCCATCTACTCAGTTGACCTCCCGAGGCTGAGTGGACCCCGTTCCAACCCTCGTACCAGTTTTCAAATTTCGTGGCAGAGCCGGGAATCGAACTCGGGCCTCCGGAGGTGGCAGATAATCACACTAACCACTACACCACGGAGGCGGACAACTAGAAATTACACCATTTCATATGTGTGAGACCAGTTTCGAACGTTGCATAAGGTCATCTTCAGCCATTTGCTTTAAAATCGGCAAGTTAATGAACACCAGTCAACACGCCTCGCCCCTTCCCCCTACTGGAAGCTTGATTAGGGGGGGGGGGGGGGCGTACGTAAAAATGAGTAAAAGTAGCATTTTAATTTGCTCATAATATACCTTAATATGTAAGATTTTAATTCAGAAATATTATTCAATGCCATCTGTAAATAAGAGAAAAATGAGTAACTGCTTTTATACTGCCACTTCCACTTGTGTAAGAAGAGTTTTGTTTCCATTACTCTTACGAAGAATCTCCACGTATTTGTCTTTCTTCCATGGAAGCCTGTCATCAAGGAGGCTGTGGAAAAGTATGGCTGCTGCATTGTTCCGTTTTCTTTGTCGACAATGTGTTTATATACATTGTTGATGTGGTAAGTGCTGATTTTGTGAGTTCTGTGTTATCCAAAGTAACAGTATGCCCCGAGGTGAACGTGGTTTTTTTTAAGAAAGTAAAAAAGGACAGTGCTTCTCAGTTTACGAAAAAGAAATCGAATGTACGAGGGCAAGTTACAGAACAAGGTACCGGTATGCGTAGTATTTCCAGCAAGAAATCTAGTACTGCTAAGACGAAAACTGATGCAGGCATTTCGTTCGATGAATACAAGACGGAAGATAAATCCTCAAGTCGGTTTAGGTTCATAGATTTCAGGATTCTGTCAGAAGTTGCTTGTTCAGCGTGTGCATGTGCTAACTGTGGTGCGAGAGATTTGAGGTTATATGATGACGAAGGGAGGATTGGTGTAGTCTGTAGGTTACATTTGTGTATTGACAGCTGTCAGTCAGATATTGCTTTTAGGACGTCTGAAGTGAATAACTGGACTTATGAAGCAAACCTGAGTTTGTGCTATGTGATGAGGTGTTTAGGTGTTGGAAGCTGACAGGTACTCTCATACAGATAACTCTTGGGTGTCCTTGAGAAAGAATGTGAGGATAATCTGACATCATCAATGCAGGAAGCTGTGAAGGTAAACAGTGATCTGGAAACAACTGAATCTGATGTTTCAGTTACTGACTTGTGTGTTTCTTGTGATGGTACATGGATGAAACGTGGACACACATCACTTTACGGTGTTTCATCAGTCATCAGCACTGACACTGGCAAAATACTTGATCTGCAAGTGATGAGCAAGTTCTGTGGTGTTTGTGCCCTTATAAAAACATGTGACAGTGTAGAAGAAGAGAGGAGTTGGTAAAGTGAACACAAAATGTCTGCTGTGCAAGTTACTCAGTTTCCAGTGGTGGGACGGAGCCAGCTGGGATGAAACTTATTTTTCAAAGAAATATTAAAAATTATGGGGTCAGGTATGTGAAATACCTTGTTGATGGTGATTCCAGTTCATTCAAAACTGTCTTAGAATGTAAACATTATGGCCCAGATTGTAGGATTGAAAAGTTAGAATGTGTTGGGCATATTCAGAATAGAATGGAGGGGGGGGGGGGGGTGAGGGGTGAGACTTTTAAAATTGAAGGTCTCAGGGGTCAAAAACTTGAATATGGCAACCATCTGGTGGGGTGCAAATAGGCTTACTGATAAATAAATACATACTTTGCAGGTATATTATGGGACGGCACTAAGAGAGAACTCTGGAAATGTGAAGGGCATGAAAAGAGCTGTTTGGACCATTTATTTTCACAAACTGCCATCTGACCAAAATTCTATTCATAACCTATGTAATATTTCATGGTGCAAATTCAAACAAGCTGAGCAGGCTGGCACTACTTATTCCCACAAGCATAATCTACCTGAAGTTGTCATGAATGTAGTAAAACCTACCTTTAGGGTTCTGGCCAATCCAGATTTGTTACAGAAGTGTTTGCATGGCAGAACCCGGAATCTTAACGAAAGTTTCAACTCCCTTATAAGGAAGAGGTGCCCCAAAACTGTATTTGCCTCTTCAAATTTGGTCAAAATAGCAGCATATGATGCTTGTTTAGTGTTTAACAATGGAAATGTAGGGAGAAAAAAGACTTTGAAGAGACTACGATTGCAGCCAGGAGCTTTCACCGTGTCAATACTAAAGGACATAGATGACAGGCGAATTGCTACAGCTGACTCCTTAATGATGAAATTAGAAACTAAGGCTCATCAAAGGAGAAATTCAAAGAGGAGACAGCTTGAAGCGGAACAGGAAACTGAGGAATATGGATATGGTCTGCATTACAGTAATTCATTAGATGAATGCCAAAACAATATAAACAAACTCAAATCTTTGATTCAAGTTTTCCGTAACTTACATTTTTGTAAGTTTAATGTTCCTTTCCTACTACATGTTTCAGGATAATAATAATAATAATAATAATAATAATGATAAAATTAATAATTGCTACGGTGATACCGGGCTGCACAGAGGTGAAAGAAGGTACGGGCATGAATAGCCCGATATACGGTAATCAAAAGATTGATTTAAAACTTTAACATTATAGCTGTAGCCTATATCTTTCTCAGCTATCTTTTGGTCTCCTTCCAAAGTTAGACTTTACAATTTCAGGTAATAAATTTTGCTTACAAGTTATGTGATAACGCTTAGAAAATCAGAGCAATTACATAATGACAAATTAGCAAACTTGAGCTTGCAGCTCCCTAATTACCAATGTTACATGAGCACAACTGCTCCAATTACGAAACGGTGAAGGAGGCGGGTCTCCCAAGTTATTTTACATCAACATGAAGAGCGATATTGCTCTACCAATTTTCACTTAGAAATCTGTTTCCTAAATTTCACATTTTTCAGTACTATCAAAGTCTCAACCTACATTTTACAAACTCTCACATTATTCCCTGCCTTCTATGTTCAACAATCTACATCTTTAGATAAAAAGAATAACATAGAATTTCACAGGGGTATGGAATACCCATTCTACCGGACCTTTGTGAAAAACAACAGGTTCAGTTACTGGCCCAAAAATCAAAATAGTGAGGAACCAGACACTTGCTCTCCTTGAGAAACGAAATGTAAGTTTAAAACCCTGCTTGGGCTTATGGTCCGAAGTTACAGAGGCTAAGCCTATGCTACTGAGGTGACTAGATGGAGAGAATACTTCAATTGCAACGATTACAAACTGAAAAATGTTACAAAATCATAGTCACCTCAAAATCAAGTTGATAGGGAATACGAGAGGGTATCACACTCTCTATTCCCTGATTTCGGCTACGTTCTTTTGAATTGTTTGAAATTTACATTTGAACTTGGAATTTACATTTCAGAAAATTAAAGTTACATAGTTAAAGATCGGAAACCTTCACCTAGAGCTAGCTCACAAAGACTATCACTTAGTAAAACCAGGACTTCCATTACCTTGAGGTGATGGACTACTCGATGATGGGCGAGGCACCCCCGCCTCCTTTGTTAAAACACACTCTGTCGACTGGAGCGATCAATAAGACAATCTGGCTCGAAAAATGGGCCAGCTTATATACCTGAGAGGAAGGTTCCAGAAAACTCTGGGCTAAGGTCCGGCACACCCCCGATATTCATTGGGTAATTTAAACAGATACAAGACAGAGCTTATTGGCTGAAAAATAAATACAAAAATTTATATTGGTCAACATTTGAAGTGGCGGGCAGGGATAGAGGTGTTGGAAACTTTAACACACCAAAAACAAGGAATAATCAGTTCAGTTTAGGAAACATTAAAATGAAAAATTACTTAACAGTTTTAACAACCCATCTTCACACCAGAGGGCATAACATAGTTTGTAGTAGAGACATCTGTTGACAAAAGTTCAAACTTCTTGCGCTAGTTGTTGTGAGTTTTAGATTTAATAGGGCATTTTTCAAGGCAATTCATTTAAATAAACAGGGCGGGTGTAACTTCCTGTACAATAATAATTTCGTGTGGCAATTTTTATCCGAGTGCAAACCTTTTAAGGCAGACCCTCCGATGAGGGTGTAGTGTGTGAGGTGCATGGATGTTGGGGACAGCACAAACACCCAGCCCCCAGGCCACTGGAATTAACCAGCGAAGTTTAAAATCACCGACCCGGCCGGGAAATTAATTCAGTACGCTGACCATTCAGCCAACGAGTCGGTCATTTTTCAAGATATAGTGATGAAACACTGTATACTTCTATAAACCGTTATTATAAATAACTTCCTGGAAAACATTTTTAAAGGAAATATTTCGGATTGTATGGGGTAACAAGTCACTATTTTTTTTCAAATTTAGTCCGTTAAATGTGTATTACTCTAAAGAAGTAAAAGTAAATAAGATATCAAACATTCGTTCCACAAATATCTTCAAATTATGGGCCCTTTGCGGAAAAGAACAGGTTAAGTAAATGGCCCGAAATACAAACTGAATGGAGGAGTACTGCGCTCCAAGATAATGAACAAAAAAAAAATTAAAGGGCTCTAGGCCGGTGAAACAGTGGCTATCCCCAAACTACTGAGATGACTCGTATTTGCATTAATACATTACAGTAGGAAAAACAGTTAGAGAGAAACGTAGTCACCCAAACCAAGATGAAGGGGAGCTTGAGAGGGTACTTCACTCCCTACCCCTGGTTTACAAATAAAGATTGTATGAGGGTTTTACATTAGCGGGAAGAAAGTTACATTTTAGAAAAACTTGTTACATAACTAAAGAGTCGGACGTTTCCCTCGGGTTAAACTGCGGAGGCATCAAGAAAGAATAAAGTTATGTGGCCATTACCTTATAGATGTTCTGGTTGCAGACGAAGAGGCCGCCCGCCTCCTGCTTAACACACACACACACTCAGATAGATGTCGATGAATTGGCCAAGAAACGTGAAAAGCCGCAGTTTATAAACCCTCAGGGAAGGTTCGAGATCATTCAAGAATAAACTAGCCACACCCTCTCAATTTTATTGGTAGATTTCAAAAGTAACACTCAGAATCGAACAAGAAGCCTGTGATAGGCGGAAAATTAATTACAGAAATTAGTGATTGGCTAGATTCCAACCTGGCGGAAATATTGCCAACCCAAAAATAAATGAACATCAATCAGTTACAAAACCCTAGAAATACAAAACTTCTTTAAATTATAAGTTCATTCACTTTGCACCAGGGTGCATGGTCATAGTATTTTTTGTGGTGTCATCTACGGAAAATTGTCCAAACTTCTTGATCAATGGCAAACAAAACAAGGAGAAATTCACTGTTTAGGCAACTGCACAATAACAAAATTACATCATATTTCTGTGGTGACATCTTCTGAGTAAAGTTCTAAGTTGGTGTAGTTTCAGTTTCACTGTTTTACCAATAGAGAGTTCATTTAGGCGCTGAATTAGAATGCGCGGCTTTGGGGTGTACCTCCCGGTACAATTATTATTATTATTATTATTATTATTATTATTATTATTATTATTATTATTATTATTATTATTATTATTATTATTATTATCCTTTACGACTGACATCTATTAAACTACGTCTTTAACTTCGTCAGAGCTCCGAAACTCATCCTAAAAAAAGGTTCTTTATCGTGCTAGCAAAGGTTTTTCGCATTTTAGAAGACCTAAATTTCCAGAAACCATGCCAACATTCTACCCGCAACACAGAACACGAAAAGCTAGTCGTAAGACACTGTACTATTCGTTGGATATACTGTAATGATATAAACAAGGACACGATATAATGCTTTACGCTACGAAATGAAGATTATAAACTTTTTAGCAGTGTGGAAACTTTCGCTCATTATCCTCTTCGTTGCATTTGAAATATAAGCAAGGGATGTGGCTGTTGAGCTATATTTCAGCTGCAGTCTGCGTGATATTTTATGTCGACTTTAATGATTTTCTCCTTTTTTGTATCCAGTAATTACTTTGGCGTGAGTTTCTGCTCACTGCGTCAAGCTCCTGTGTATGGCGTGATGAAACACTGAAGTCGTTTTACGAAACCTGTGTAATCTTCTCTCACGGAACGTCATTAAATGTAAATAGTGTGAGAATCTAAAAAAAAAAAAAAAAAAACAACGCGACTACAGAGAATACTTTTCCACCATACTCGTGCTTCAAGCACTCTTAAGTGATCACCACCTGCGTTAGAATTCGATTCTATAGTTTTCGGCTTTGAAGTGAACACGGAAGAATTTACGCTATAAATCCGACAATAAGTACAATACAAAAATACGGTACCATATTATGGGAAAATTCGATATTCGTACAAAATGTGTTAATTGGCAAAAGAAGGCAATAAAATGTATATAAGGCAAGGCCAATAGGAAGTCATGCAGGCCTATGTTACAAGAACTTGCTATTATGATTCTGATTCTGATTATGATGAGTTTGGTCGTGGCAGTGTGCTACAATATGGTCCACAGCGTCCTAAGTGTATATATATATTTTTTACAGTGTAATTATATTAGTGAATAAATCAGTTAAGAAATGTACATTCTATTGGCCTTCCTTTTCCACGTAATGATGAAATGAAATGTCGTATGGCTTTTAGTGCCGGGATATCCCAGGAAGGGTTCGGCTCGCCAGGTGCAGGTCTTTCTATTTGACACCCGTAGGTGACCTGCGCGTCGTGATGACGATGAAATGATGATGAAGACAACACATACACCCAGCCCCCGTGCCATTGGAATTAACCAATTAAGGTTAAAATCCCCGACCCGGCCGGGAATCGAACCCGGGACCCTCTGAACCGAAGGCCAGTACGCTGACCGTTCAGCCAACGAGTCGGACCACTTAATGATAATAATGAAGTACGTGTTTGTGAACTGTGAGAAGAGCTAGGCCTCTTTCGTCTTGAGTAATCAACTTGAACACAAGAAAGAAAATTTCGATGATCCGATATCTAGTAGGATTGTACACTCATACAATGCACGAAGAAGGAATGATTTAGATTTACCACACGTTAGGTAGAAAAAGACACAAGACAACTGTAGATATAATGGATTAAAATATTCAATAAGCTACCTACCCAATGGAAAGATATGCCTTTAAGTAACTTCAAGACATATCTCAAAAATGGCTGACATTAAACTGTTTTTAGTCACTATCTGAACTTGAGGAAAAAGTAACGCTTTTGTCAAGGGGTGAATATGAATGCCAGTACCTTACTAATTGGTAAGTAACATTGGTAGTTATGATTAACGGTTAACATTCAATAGACAAATAGCCCAAACGTGTCATGGTAAGCTTTCATTTTACTTTTCAGTGTATATAAAACTTTCATATGTAGTGCTCTGTTTAATGACATTTACATGCATTTATATTTTTTAAACTGTAACTTATGTATTGAATTTGGCTTTGTCTATTGCAACTGTATGTTGTCTAATGGCAATGAACTATATTACTATTATTATTATTATTATTATTATTATTATTATTAGAAACGAGCATCATAGGAGAGATCGGTCATTCAACTGTCCAAAATTCGGCTACTACGACTGCTATTCTCGTAAAATTAGTTTAGAATGTCATCATCAGACGATGCTAAACGGATTCTCGGTAATTGTCTCCTTCAACTTCAGCTGAATGTTAAGTTTGGTTATCCATGAAATCCAAAACTGTGACACATACTGCCCACCAAGGGCCTAGACGCTGCTCCCCAGCCATACCGTCTGCAGGTATTGAAGTTCCACGTGGTCAGCTTGACAACACTCTAAGACGTTACTCTCGTAATCCTGGTCCTCTGCCTATTATATCAAGAGATTGTAGCTTGGTCTCCTGACATTGAATGAATCTCGTTCCAGCACCTAGTTCAGAAGTGAAATCCAGCTGCCATATATCGAAGAAAGGTTAAGTGTAAAGATAATGCTGTGTACGAATCGCCATGATTCCAAAACTCTGTGTCCATCCATGGTCTAAACTCAATTAAAATAACTGAACTACACACACATGTAAAAACACAGAAACGACTATTATAATCATACATCATTGCGCATGTATTGTTTAAGGTACTGATGATTATGACGCGCCAAGCCAAAACATTAACATAATCACATCATTCATAGAGTAGTTACGTCCAGCGACTTAAAATCTTGTCATCATACGCCACATGGGAGTTTATCTATGAAACCCAACCATAAGTATCTTCCTCATGATTTTTTGAAACCTAACACGAATTTTCCGGAGTTCGGATAGTAGCCATTTCTGTTAAAAGCTAGCTCGAAGTCATGGAGATAAAAAGCACTATCACAATCTTATTATTACTACATGCAAAGTTATCTGGTCTTTGGTTCAATGATGATAAAGGCTTCCGGGTTATTTTGGTGTTACTAAATGGACTAGAATTAATCTGCTCTATACCTACTGCCTTTGCTCCCAAGAATAAACCTTACACAAGCCTGTTGCTGGATGAATGAACCAAGGACGTGCTATTGCAGGAATTTCTTCCTCATCTTCTTCTTCTCCTTCTGGGGCTGTCACCTCACAGAAGGTTGGCGTCCATCATGAAGTAAGTGTTTACCGACGGCTGTCACTTCTTGTACCTTATTTATTGGTTGAGTTGAGATTTTCTAGCGTTGTGATCACGCTTTGAGTGGTTGTTCCCTTTCTTTATGATGAGCCTTGTCGTTATTTTTTAAATTAATTGGTATGAATTTGTTATATATATTTATGTTGGACCACCCACCCTACTTCTTGCTTTTAAATGGTATTAAATTTTGGTCCTTAAGTATGACAGTGAGTGTTATTGTAGATGAATTGTTCTATCCTTTAACTCTTTCCACCCTCTGTTGTGGTCATTGACCTGTTAGTTTTGCGCAAATTCCATCGCTTCCCTACCCTGTGTTTGTGTTTTAATCGAGGCCTTCCCTCAGTAGTTGGCGTGATTTCGCGCTGGGATCGCCTCTTGTCTCTTTTGTGGTAGTGCTGACAATCGAAGCCCTGGGCTGCGGTATTGTGGATTCAGTTGTTTGAGTGCCCTTTTCTTCGATCGTTGGTATGCCAAATTGCCAGAGCAACAAATTTATGCATTCCCATCTTCACCTTGCAATCTGGAAGTGACATTGTGGGACATGAATACCGAATCATTGTCTTGAGATCTATTCCTTATCTTTGTCGCGTTTGTTTTCCTATTAGCAGATCTTTTTTTCGTTCCCCACATGAATCTGTATTGCATTGAAGATTACAAAGCCAAGCCACACATCTTCCACATCACAGACTACCGGCTGCTAAAACTATGAAATTTTACAGTGTGGAAACCCTTGGAGTGATATATCCCAAATACAAACATCTGCTATCTATACCTAACTAGCGGAGCGATAGATGTTACCACACTTGATAGCTCGCATGATACTGTCGTTTGTTGGCTCCGCATGTCGAACTAACGTAAGCTATACATCTAATTTATAATAGTCCCATAAAGTCTCTCTTTATTGAATACGACTTTCATAGATCCTGTCTGTCATAGTGCTGCGGCTTTAACTGACAACATTGTAGAAGCTGTCCCGTTTTCAACTGACTAACATTTGTATTTTTCATAAATGAACGAAACAGAAAATCGAAGAGAAAATTCAACTTGCTAAAACCTGTAGATTTTCAGATTGGGTATCAAAATAAAACTAGTGCATCATGACATATTTAATCGATGTCAGTGGTTCGTTTGCAATAAAGCGCTTGAACATTATCCAGGAACTTGAAATAATAGCTGTAGTTTGACAGGTTTACTACTCGGGGTGAATAGAATTGCATTACTCATTACGTGCTTCGCTAATAATATCCAACAGTCATACGACATTTTAAGTGTGCTGGGCCAAGAACATTAATGTAAGCGCTACTTAAGTACACACTTACTCCCAACCATTAATCTACAATTATCTACAAAAATTTTGTCATATTTTTATACCTCAAGCAAAGCCTCACAACGTAGGCAAACTGTTAAAACGTCGTTGATAAACTAACAAGAGTGGAGTAAATCATTCAAAATGTTCTGAACTGGGCTAGTTGGCAGTGTGGTTAGGGGCGCGGAGCTGTCAGCTTACATCCGGGAGATCGAATCCCACTATCAACCATAGCTAAATGGTTAGCGTGCTGGCCTTTGGTTACAGGGGTCCCGGGTTCGATTCCCGGCAGAGTCGGGAATTTTAACCGTCATTGGTTAATTTCACAGGCACTGGGGCTGGATGTATGTGTCGTCTTCATCATCATTTCATCCTCATCACGACGCCCAGGTCACCTACGGGTGTCAAATCGAAAGACCTGCACCTGGCGAGCCGAACATGTCCTCGGACACTTCCGGCACTAAAAGCCATACGCCATTTCATTTCAACAGCCCTGAAGATGGTTTTCCGCGGTTTCGCATTTTCACACGAGGCAAATGCTGGGGCTGTGCTTTACTTAAGGCCACGGCCGCTTCCTTCCCACTCCTAGGCATTTTCTGTCCCATCGTCGCCATAAGACCTATCTGTGTCGGTGCGATATAAAGCAACTAGCAGAGTTGTGTGCAAGACAGAACTTGGGACAGTCGCCACTGTCGCCGTTGTGGCCGTGGTATGCCACCTGGGTGACTGCCCTAACTGCAGATCAGTGGTGATTGACTGATATGTATTGGA